>NC_029776.3:102019272-102022218 GCF_000817695.3 Arachis duranensis
CAAATAAATATTAAATATAATCACACAAGTCTATTTATTTAACATAATTTTTAAATTAATATATGAGTATGAATAATTGTAATTGATTTCGGGATGAATTAAATATATTTTAGGAAACATATAAATCTTTCTCCTATTACTTTAATTTGTATTGATTAAAACCATATATCATTACTAAATAACGAGACGATAAAAAAATATAATAGATATTAGAAAATTGAATCAGGCAAAAAAATTTTCTTATATTATAATCTCTGATTTAAATCTTAACTGTACGATTATTGTGTGTGTTATATTTATATTTATTATATCTGCATATTGATAATTATTGTTTCAGTATTTAACTATTTATTGTGGCTGAGGATTTCGGAAAATGGATTGAGGAATAATATCGGTCACGGATAGATACTAAATGGAAAATTCTGTGGTGCTGGTGAAACGTGTCCCGCTTTGGTGCGAACTGCTTGCCGTTCATGCGTGATGAGGAGCTATTCGACCGTTGCAGCTTGTACCAGGAGAGTTCAGCAGTGAGTCCCGCGGCTCAGTGAACGTGCATCATAAATTTCAGCTACAGATTGCATTTAAGTATGGTAATGACCTTAGTTTAGTAAAGTAATTATAATATAATATTTATTTATTTAATATTTGGACAGAGACAATGTTATGTACTTATGTGAATAGCAATGATGGACTAGAGAGGATGTTGGGTTATGTCAACTGTTCTGGATATATAATTTTTGCATTATGGACTAGAATACTTTTTCATGTAAATATAAGTATATAACGAAGGAGAAGATCCATGTAGTGTGGAGCTGCTGCTTACTACTACTACTACTATTACTACTACTACTATTATTATTATTATTGTATTACAAAAATTATAATACGAAAAAATTGTTATTGCTATTTGTTCCGGGGCTTTACCTGAAACCAGTGAGTCGAGTCGTAAGGAAAAACCCAAATTTAAATGAAAGGTGGTCTTCAACTTATATTACGTTCTGGGAATCGTCGTCGAGTTATATATTTAAAAGAATGGAAGTGGTACCTGCAAGACACTCCGATAGCTAAGTCAGCAAGGAGTTAAAGTAGGTTTAGAATATCGAAATTTAGATGTACTTGAGTGTGTTAGGGTATTTATAGGAGTTAAGTCAATAACCACCATCAAAATAATTCTACTTCTAATGGTGGATAACCGTCCTTTATATTAAGGTTGTTGAAATCTCTCTTCTAAAAATGGGGTTAAGCGTCTGCTGACGTTGACTCCAGCCTCTTTGTAAAAGTCAAATAGACGGTGAAGACCTTTTTTTTATTGGACCTTTTAACTTAATTTAGGTCTGATTTATTATTTAGGTCATAGTATGAATATTATTATTATTATACGAAAAATTTTCATGGTTCTAAAAGTTAGTTAGAGGCGTCTTGAACACTTAAAGTTGTGGTTTGTAAGAATAGAATATTTTTAAATACCAATATTATTTTTTCTAAGTAAAACATTACGAAATTATAAAAGAAATAAGCAAGTCAAAAGAAACGGAATTTTAAATATTAGAAAGTTAAAATAAAACATTTAAATTATTATTATAAAATTAATTGATGTCAAATTCTGAAATGGAATAAAAATGGACGTAATGTAATATTCAAAATTTTCACATAAATCTGGTTATATATCATTTTTGGTCTTGAAGAAATTATTTTTGGATAAAATTCACATCCTGATACTACTTGGTACTGTAGAACAAAGCCAACATTACTATTTTTCAGTCTTAAGCCATTATCAGAAATCTAAAAGCAACTTTGATAATTCCATAGCTGCGCTTGAATAGAGTAGAAATCTAAATGCATCTTTCTCTCTAGAGTCCACATCCAGAACTGCAAGAATATAGAACAAAACTTCAACCAGCCGAGAATTGCAAGTTTGAATTACATTTACACCAAGGTTGATCAAAATATATATCAGGTTCACAGTCTTACATTACTGCATAGTTAGTAGTAACCACTTACTCGTAACAGTTAAGTTTGCCCCATAGTTAAGCATAACACAAAGGCAAAAGACAAATAACACATCAACAAAATGTAGTTGCAAAAAAATTGGTTCAAAGCCGAGAGATCAAGGAAGATATTAGTTTACGCCTTGAAAACCCCAGTAAGTATAGCTGTCCTGCGAACCAAATTCCTACAGAAACATGAAAATGCATCATTAATAAACAGGGTTTATGATGATTGGTGTCCAAATATTTTTTCTCCATTAGTACAAAACTTTTACCCCCTGAGATAACTTCCTAACATATGTAAAGTAACTACTGATTATGTGCGCAATTTTCAATTAAGCTAGCTATTACACAAGTGACACTTTTTTTTCCAAAAGAAAAAAATTTCATAACTACTTTCAAAACCAAATGAAAGAAAACTTAATTTGAAGCATTCTAGTAATTAGTAATGGTGATTTAAATGAATTCATTCATTGTAATGCAAAATCATCAAGAACATGGAGATACCAGCTGACTTAGTCGATGCTCAGGAGGAGTATCCCGCTCTATATTTGCAAGGTCGATGTCAAGATTTTGGCCGTCTTCAATATCCTTCTGATGCTCTGGTCCTGCAGGAGCAAGCTTTTGACACTCCTCAATATCCTTCTTCAGATGCTCTGGTCCTAGATGAGCATACACCGATAGACCGGTTTGGTTCTTATCATTTTCATCGTCTTTGTTGGAAGATTGGCTGTGAAATATATCTTCGCAGAGAGTTAATGCTTCAACGAGTTGTTGTGAATCTAATAGATTCTGTGAATCACTATCCCACCACGGTTGTGCTTCATAAGCATTAGTTTCCTTGTTGTCCATCCCTTCATTTTCTTGTGTCTCCAGTACTGGTGGATTAGCTTTCGCAGATTCTTCACAGTCAGCTTGAATTTCATCTAAGCAATCCATCTAAGGGTATAAATTAAAA
>NC_029776.3:102022227-102022751 GCF_000817695.3 Arachis duranensis
TAAATTAAAAAAAAAAAAAAGAAACAATGAACGGGAATAATCAACTTCTGTTAGTGCAATTTTCAGATTCCACAGAACTATATCATCAAATTATATGTCAAGATTATATGCTTAGGGCAGTTTCTGGGAAAAGGTAAAAAAGGAGGCAAGATATGATTGCAAAATAACTGTTCAGTATTCTTCAAGCATGAGAGTTCAATGAGATGTAAAGTTAAGCACAAAGCTTCCTTTCTTAATCAAATTAACATCACAAGATGAATCAAGGGACAAAGACTACTTAAAAGTGGAATACAACAAATTAATTTTAGGCTTTCGCTTTATTTCTACTTTCATATAAATTGTACAACTATCATAAAAGACTTCAATGCCAAGCAATAATAACTTGAGACAGAAAAACAGCTAAGACAAAAAGTATCTAATGCAGAACTAATGGTGATTCTTTTAGCAGGTAGAATCATGGATATTTACTTTGTGAAAATAGGTTTCGAACTTTATAAATGAAAAGTACTTCCACCAAATCCAGC
>NC_029776.3:102022756-102045400 GCF_000817695.3 Arachis duranensis
ATTTCTTTTCCAAAAATATATTATAAAGTTGCATCCATTTTCTGACAGATCTCGCTCCAATAACAAAAGAAAAAACACGCAATATGAAAATGATCACAGCAAAATGATAACAGAAAACAGATTCTGATATTCAATAGCAGGAAAACATTGAAGGTTTTACCTCAGTAAAAGCAAGTGCTTCTTGCCCTAGGTCTAGATCCAGGCCTAGATCTGAATCTTGCCTTTCATTACGAGGAGGTTCAGGAGTCGTGGATTTGGGAGTGACTGGATCTACTTTCGCAACTGTTGCATTTTTACTTTCTGCGGCTTCAGGTATATCCTGGTCATCTTTATAAAACACTTTAGAAATAACATATGCTCCTTCCTTTTCATCTTCTTCTGTCCCAAGGTGATATTGGTGCATAACCCAATTAGTTTTCACCGACTTTCCTCCTCTCACCGCATTTGTATACAAAACCATGATTTTTTTGCAACCCTTTGGAACCCCGTTCAGGGTGATCAGTTTAGTCCTTCCAGTCTTGTGCCAACGAACGTCATCCTGACCATGTACTTTTCGACGCTTTCGCGTGCCGGTATTATAAGCCTTTATTGCTCTGTGGAAGAAATGTGAGGCCCTTCCGTCTTGCTTGACACCTAAATTTTAATCGCAACATATCATATTGATTGAAAATCAAACAAGAATTCAACTATGAATAAAACTTATGTGCTACAAACCAGGTAAATGTTGAGGATGAGTATAACAAATCCCATCATCCACTTCAAGGGTAGTAATAAACTCATCAATGAAAGGATGAGGTTTTAAATTTCCTACACCAGCCTTTACAAGCAAGTGCCAGATTATCTCTTGATCTGACGGATCAAATTTAACCCCTTTTGGTAAGCCAGGCCACTCTTGAGTTACCTAACAACAGGAAGTTTATATTAAATCATCTATAACTATTTAAGTGCCATTATTTGTGAAATAGAAAGGATGAAGTTTGAACTATCAAACCAATATCTTTTAACTTTATTGGTAATAAACTTTCTAAACATATTTCTGAAGAATGGCATATAACTTTATCATGAAGAAGAAAATAAAATACTAGAAGTACCAAAGTGGTGATTAAAACATGTTCCAACTTTTGTCCCAAAAGCATGGTGGATTAAGCCAATTTAACAGGTTCAACTCATATTGGCATATGCAAAATTTAGGGAAGCAATGGAATTCCATTAATTTTGACCTTGATGTGAAGGCATTACCCTTAATGCAGTTGATAAGTTATCTTCACACTTACATGAATATCAAGCAATACCGGTCCTTTGAACCAACGCTTAAACTGGTAATATGCAATTTTCTACAAAAGAAATTATACTTCCAAGCAGATCATGTTTAGTTTGAAGTTGAAACCATTAATTCCCATGTAACAAAGACCACTCAATAGATCACAAACTAGCATACAAAATGATGTTACTTAAATACATGAAAATATAAAATTTATATTTCTGAAAGGCCAAAATATAAAAATAGAAAGAAAAAAAAACAATTATCATGAAATCTAATCAGAATTAAGTTTAAAAAGAGAAAGGGGGGGGGTGTCAGACATACATCACTATTGTCAATAGGATGATGACAATTCGGGCAAATCCTGGTAGGATTGGTTTTCCAAATAACTTCGTTAGGATCACAAGCTCCTGATGCACTCTTGATTTTGGTTGCAATTCTGCTTTTGTCCACCAACCATGATGCTCTGCATAAAAATATAAGAGCCACAAAGTTATAGAAGTCCATGACCATGTATACATTCTAACACCCCGAAGAAAAACGAAACAATAAATCAAAATGATCAAGAGTCCTCTATGGCAAAAGAATAGCAAAATAGATAAAATAATGAGTCATAAAAGTCCCAATCACCAGACTCCTCTTATTTTTCTACAAAGTTGGCTTGGTAACATAGAGAAAGAAACAATGCAATCTATGATCACCTCACCACCAAAAAAGGAACTGATACTTATCAAGAAATGCATATGTTCATTGTACCAATTTTAAGCAACCTAATAAATTTCACTATTTCAGAACTTGGAACAAAAATACAAACACAAAGCTCACACACACACATACACAAAATTGCCACTCATTACGTTATTAAGTGAACTCAAAAGTCAAAACTGACAAAGATAATAAAGCAAGAAAAACAATGTGAAACTAAAAAATTGTAAGAACTAATTCTTATGGCACACACTACCATAAATGCATATTATCAAATGGGTAAAAATAATACAAGAAATAGAAACCCCAACTTTCAGTAGCTTTCAGGATCATCCATTTATCTTTCGATCATAGAACAGTCAACAACGTGGAAACGAACTCCAAGTAAAAAATTTTATCCCAAAAAAAAAATAGAAAAAAGGAAGTCATTTTTCCCATAAAACTAACTAATCCCATTAAATCCGTTCACTTTTCTTTCAATCAATAAACAGAAAATCGCCAAGACGACCAACACAACTAAGAAATCTCACCAAAACGCAAAAAGGGTATAACTTTCCACATGAACAAGTTAACCCCACTTCTAATATAGAATGAAAGTGGAAAAATAATCTCTCTCAGTTCACATAGTATTGCTACGAAACGATGTGCGGATAAAAAAATGGATTTTGATGATCAAGCATAGTAGGTACATACCCTGCCATCGAACGAAGAGAGGTTTTTGATGATTCAAACCAATGTCACAAATTCAAAAGCAGGTCTGTCTCTTTCTGTCTGAGAAACATCCAAAATTTTCAAATGATACAAATAAAAAGAAGCCCAAAATTGTGTGTGTGTCGGATGCGCTATTTTTTTTAATTTTTTTATTTATAATCTGAAAAAATTAAAACAGAAAATAAACAACATTATTTTTATTTTTTAAATGTAAATAAATTTTATTTTCTAGAAAAATAAAAAGCTATGAAATGACATGAAAATTATATAATTATAACAAACATTTCTATATTATTATATATAGTTTTATTTTTATAATTTTTTTTACATGAAATTGAGAGTTAATCTTTAAAATGGTTCTTAAAATTTAACATCCGATTCAATTTAATTTTTTAATTTTTAATTGGTTCAAATGGTATCTTAAAACTTTTAAGGCGTGACTCAAGTTGGCCTCTCCATCCATTTTCATCAGATTTGAATTCTTTAAAGTTTAAATTTCACTTTAAAGAGTAAAATGTGATCTCTCACCATTTATTTTATAGGTAGGACAAAAAATAAATATAAAAGAGAAAATGTTTAAAAGTAGAAAATCTCATTTTACTGTTTAAAGTGAAATTCAAATTTTAAAGAATTCAAATCCATTTTCATCACGGGAGAAACAACGTCGTTTTGCTGTTTGTACTTAATCGACGTCGTTTTACTCTTTCCTCTTCTTCTTGCTCTCAATTTGATTAGAAAATTTTTCTCTCTCCCTCTTCCTTCCTTTCCTTCTTCTCACCCTAAGATAAATAATGTTGTTATCGTATCTAAACGCAGCACAGTCACCATCGTTTTTCATCGGACTGCCATTGCTACCATATTCCTGGGCACATTCGTTGAGAGTTGGAGTGCATTATCTGAGAGAATCTAAAGGGGTTCTTGATGTTGCCGTCACCGCCTCATCCAGAAGGAAATTCACACTCGACACCAAAATGCTGCTAAAGAAACTAATGAATTGGTGACAAACATATGGGTTTATGAAAGTCGGTGTTGGCCGCGCCTGTTGCAACTGATGAAGGTGGTTATCGCTTATACCTTGTTTCATGATTCTCTAGTCCATGATGATGTGATGGTGATAGTACAGGAATTTTTTTAATAATAAAATAAAATAAATCCATATTTTCACAAACATGGTTTTTTTACTTTAATTTTTTTACATTTAAGCAAGTTTGCTAGATTCTGGCAAACTCTATAAAAATTGTCAAGTTTGCCTGGCGACTTCCTTTTAAGTTTTTTGAATTCTGCCTTTTTCATCAATTATAATCATTTCCAAATAGTATATAGATCTACAAACAGTATATAGGAGTACACAAAAATACACGAACAACTCAACTTAACTCAACCACTTCTCTCTTTTTTCCTCTCTTTAGAAAATCACTACTTCTCTCTAGAAATATTTTTCTTCCAGCACAAATGTAATCTGTGAAATCCCTTTAACGTATTTATACTAATGCATAAACCGCTACACCCATATCGCGGTTTATGCACATCCTATGCCAACACGTAAACCGCGACACCCTGTCGCGGTTTATGGTCATTTTTAGTTACATGTAATCCGTGACACCCCTATAGTGGATTAGTATTCGTAAGTCGCGGGACTCCAATGGCGGTTAACATAGATTAGGAAAAAAATGTATTTTGGTATCTATTTTCCATTTTGTGTATTCTGATAAAATTGGTTTTTATATTATTTAATATAGTAAATTGTCCTAAAATTTATAGTTATAAAAATTAGGATTGAACAAGTATATTTGTTAAATTTTTTTATTTAGTACAGAGTATGTATTACCTGAATTAAAAGAGTTATGATGAATAATATATTAACTTATCAATCTTATTTTTTAATGGTTGATCTATATAAATGCAATTAATTATTTTAAAATTATAATTTATTTCATATTTGATATTATATAAAAATAAATTCTTAAACTTGAAGAAAGAATCAGAATCATTATTGAGAGTTCCTTGATTAGAATGACAGAAAACTTAGCCAATGAAATGAGTCCGTAGTTAGAAAAGGCATAGTCTAGAAAAATAAGAACAAAAATAAATAAATAAACACAACATACCAAGATCTCAAAAAAATTGATCTTTTGATAAAATTTAAACAAAATAATCAAAAGCATCACGAAAAAATCTAACAAAAAATATATAAAAAAGAAAGTAGAATAACCTGAGAATTGGGGAGACTATGCCATTTGAGCTATTACTCATCGGCACAGTTTTCATAGTTTATAAAAAAAAAGTTTATAAAAAAAAATACTATCCTTTTTATAAAATGTTTATTCTGATAAAATTGGAAGCTAAATTATTTATTTTAGTAAATTGTCCAAAATTTAATTAATATTTTTTAAAAATTAATTTATCTAAAATTGAAATCTTCGATACCTAATTATCACTCTATTATTTTTCTAAAATAGCTACAAATTCTTTGTTCTGCAGAAAACTAGTGTCACACTACAACAGAGGGAGGTTGCGTTAAAACGCAGTGCGCAACTCCAATCTTCTTGATCGTGTGAGCTTCTTTCTTCACTGTTACCCACTCCTCTCTTCTACTAACATCTCTCTTCCTTTCTTTGTTCCTTTCCATTTTTTGTTCACCACACACATGTGGCTATTTAATGGGGATGGAACTGCTTATACAATCATTATAAAATTGCAAATCCCCAATTGTAAATAGATGGAATGTTATATACAATTTAAAGGATAGGCTTCAATTATTTTGTTAATTTTCTGTGCTAGTTGTAGAACTCTTGCTGGTTTCATTGGTAGAAACTTTTTCGTTCTGAATTGTGCATTGTGCTTACCTACGTTGCTTTTGTTTTCTGCATCCTCTCTCTGAGTCACTCAATATAAAATGTTTATTTATTTTTTAAGACTGATTGTTTACTTAAAAATCTGTTTCTAGAAACTAACAAATTTGCATCGATTGGAGTGTTCTTGTGTCAGATGGACACATTTGGTGCATCGATTTCGGAGGCAAAAAATATTACAACAGGGAACCCTTATGACTGTTTGATCGAAATGGAGGGATTCAAGTGTCGTGTCGATGATATGATTTCCAAAGTTGATGAGGCAAGTATTGCTAGTGAGTGTTATTTCAACAATTAATAATAGTCTTAATTATGTCAGTTTTCAAGATGCAATGTGAATTTTGTTTTGGGAAAATAAACTAAATATCTCACTTTTTGTACTCTATAGCAATTTTAGGGTATCAAATTACACATTTTGAAAGTTTAAGCCTTTAAGGTGTAAATTGCACATGGACCAGAGTTCAATAGGTTAACTGCTTATTCCCCTTTCATCTATCATATTTGCTTTGTTGAGTAATGCTACACAACTAGAAGAATTGTCTTAATATCTTAAAAATAATGGATATGGCATGAGTTTTGTTGAATATGCTTTCATGCGCTATGCATGTCTATGATATGTTTGCAAAGCTTTAGATGGAGGAAGCACTATTTCCTATTTTGAGACAGGAAGTTTTATGTGTTATGTTTTCTTCCTGCAGCTTGAGCAGAAAGTGAATGACATAGAAAATTTTTTCTCGAGCACGAATAAAAGACAAAACAATATGGATAAAGGTAATTCGTCTACAAAGGATAAAGACAAGGAGAAACATGTTCCAAGTATTAAGAAGCAAAACAAGGTAGCAACACGTAGAGAAGCAGCAGCGGCAAAGAGAATGCAAGATCTTATGCGCCAGTTTGGCACAATATTACGCCAGGCAAGGAAACTATCTTTAATTTATGTCTAAAGTTTTTATAGATGACCCCTGGTAGTGAAACATGCATCTGTATGTTGATTGTTTATTTGTTTAGAGACGGTTCTTGTTTATTTTGGTTACATATGGGCTACGCTTTGCATCTGTATAAGTTCGTGGTAATAGCAAGAATCAAGACACAAGTGTCAAATTATAACCTCTAGTTAACTTTTTTTGGGTTAAAAATTGTATGCCTATCTGTGCTTTTGCTCTTTCTTTCCCTGCCCTTTAATCTCTGAATGCAGAGAGCAATATAACAAGATTATAGGTCAACTTTTGTGAATAGGGAAATAGAGAATTGATTATTTTTTCATGATATGTAATACATTGGTAGAACCTCAATTTTATGTATAGTTATAGATGATCTTATTAAATTTCAATAGTTTAGGTAAATAGTTACATAGATTACTAAGTGCCATTTGACATGGTATCTAATACAACGATAAAAAGGGCTTTCAAGTATTATGAAGTTACAATTAGAGTTCATGAAAATGATGAACGAGTCATATGTCACAATGAGAAGTTTGTAATAGGACAGGTTGGACTACAGTTCTAGGATGTGACGGTGGATGATTCTAAAGTATCTACTTAGGGACTAATATGTTAAAGACTTAAATCCCAGTTTTGATAGAGAATAATCTAATGTTTGCATAAAGGCTTTTAACTATTTAATTGTTTGTGAAGGTACACCAATTTTCTGCCACTAAGGTTCTGATTTACACATTGAATATAAAAATCAACATGCCTGAGTGGGGCTCTAGATTTTTGTTGATAAAAATGAAGATATTCATTTTATTTTGCCCACAACTTGAATCTTTTGTAAAGCCAACTATCATATGTAATCTGATTTCTATTATCAGAACAATCTAAACTAAATAATGCTTTATTTTCATTTTCAAATGTGACAGACGTGATTATTATCTGCACTCTACTTCTTGATTTTACTGTAAATTTATTGTTTCATGTAATTTTTGGAACTTGAGCCCATGCCATGCAATTGAGTTGCGGTACATGATTTAGATAGTATATGCTGTCTTTCTCTTAGAACTACATATTAATTTGTAGCTGGTCTTTTTCCATCAGATCACCCAACACAAGTGGGTTTGGCCTTTTATGCAGCCTGTGGATGTCGAGGGCCTTGGTTTGCATGACTATTACGAGGTGAGGATGACATAGGGCCTTTTTTGGTAGGATATTCCTTATTTGGAGACACTAGGGTGCGTTTGATACGTGTCCCAGGACACTGGACAGGGATATAGAGACAGTAGGGATGGAGACACAATTGTTATGTCTCTGAATTGTGTTTGGTTATAGTAGATAGAACTGAAAAAATGTCTTTGTCTAACAATTGGTTAAAATGAACAAAACACAGACACGTATAAAATACCAAAACTACCCTTTCTAATTAAAAATTAAAAATTACTCCAACCTACACTTCTTCTCTTCCTCCCAGCAGCAACAACAGTCACACACCCCCCATCAGATCCCAACCTCTTGTGTCTCCTCCATAATCTTTCTTTCTGCTGCCACCACACACCTCCACTAATCTCTCCTCCCTCTACCTTTATCCCTCTCTTTCCCAAAACCAAACCAAAACCACTCTTCCATTCCCTTTCCACCACCTTCAAATTTGTCACTCTTGAATCATGCCTTTTTATTCTTATAACCTCCATTTCCATTGTTCCCTTCAAATGTAAGAGAGAAAGAAGGAGAGGCAGAGGAGGAGGAGGGTTAGAGGAAGTGTAAAGTGACAGAGGTAGAGGAAGAATGTTAGGCTGTAGAAAGCCAAGACAAAAAACTTAACATTATAGAAATGGGGTGTTACGTTCAATAAGTGGACAGTATAAGAATAGGGATAAATGTATTAGAGAGAATTGTGATAGTGCATACTATGGAAACGGTGGTAGAACCTTGCCTTAGATGGTTTTGGCATATATGCAAAGAAAGCCTATAAAAGCCCTGAAAATATTAGATGGAGGGTACGCCGGTAGCTAGGGTGTAGAGAAAGATGAAAATTTATATGTGAAACTATTTAAATAGATCCAGATTTTAATATGCTTGCATGTAAACATAATTTATAACAAGACCCTAGAATTGCTTGATCCTTCTTGGCAACTTCATCAAATTGGAGAAGACTTGGTTGTTATTTTAACTTTTCTCTTTCATAAATATATTTTATTATGAAAAGAAATTTCATTTTTTTTAATATGTGACATATAGTTGTGGTTTTGGATCAATAGGCTTTTAATTAAGTTAAGGATCTTTCATTCGATACTGCATATTTCAGGAATCTGATGCTCCACAGAAATTTCTTATGAATTTGGTTAATCTGTTGGGTGTGGTGCATATTAGGTCATTGACAAGCCAATGGATTTTAGTACCATTAAGAATCAAACGGAAGCTAAAGATGGTACAGGATATAAGAATGTTCGGGAGATATGTGTTGACGTGAGGTTAGTTTTCACGAATGCTATGAAGTATAATGACGAAAAAAGTGATGTCCATGTGATGGCAAAAACTTTGCTGGAAAAGTTTGAGGAGAAATGGTTGCAATTTCTGCCCAAAGTTACTGAAGAGGTAAAGTCCTTTTTCTCTTAATTATTATTATTATTGTTATTATTATTATTATTATTATTATTAGAAACTCTGATGGAAAAGCTTAATTCTTGTGAATTGTTTTCCCCGATATTAATGATTGTGGATTTTGTCACCCCCCCCCCTTTTCTGATGATAATACCTCAATTCTTCTAATCATTTGGGATTATTAAATTTTAGGAAACAAGACGAGAACAAGAAGAAGCTGAAGCACAGTTAAGCATGCAGCTTGCTCAAGAAGCAGCTCATGCCAGGATGGCTAGAGACTTAAGTAACGAGGTATTTGTAAAAGTTCTATGATCTTATTGTTTAGTTTTCATATGGGGGCGACAGGAAATTTAACACAATGAAGTACAATCTCTTGCAAGCATTTTAAACATACTTCTTCTACATGTCTTGAACTTGCTCAAGAGATTGAACCTTTTATCTTTTCAGCTGTATGATGTTGATGTGCATTTAGAAGAGCTACGGGAGATGGCTGTTAAAAAATTCAGGTTAGCTTTGATACGTCATGTTTTTCCTATGTATTTTGTATTTTTCTAGCTATGAAGTTGTGTGCTTTGTTTGAATTGGAGAAAATGGTTTCAAAGTTACCTTAGTTACTTTGTGGTGTAGCTTATTCCCCTTTGTGACACCTTAGGAATGGTGAAATTCATT
Organism: Arachis duranensis; assembly: GCF_000817695.3. Classification (NCBI taxonomy): domain Eukaryota; kingdom Viridiplantae; phylum Streptophyta; class Magnoliopsida; order Fabales; family Fabaceae; genus Arachis; species Arachis duranensis. The sequence continues at coordinate 102,032,488 of NC_029776.3, forward strand.
TCTTAACACATCTCAATTTTATGTCAGTTTCTGGGATACATGGGAGTATATTGTAGAATTCACTCTGAAAATGATGAACATTATGCAAGCTAAATTTGATATGTTCTATTGAATTGGATATGAGGTTGGAATAGATAAACCTTAAAAGCATTTTTGGGTTTCAAAATCAGTTAGATATACTTTTCATGCTTTGAATACAATTTTAAAGTAGACAAGTTAAAGCAAAGTCAATATTTCCTTTGCCCAACTGTTGAACACTTGAACTGCTATAAAAAAAGCCAGATTACATAACCATTTTTTATATTTGGAGTTGGAGATGTACATGGCATCACGATGGTCCTGGGACTTAAAACCATTCCATTAATTTGTTAATCCTTTTAAGTTTGAATTCTATTCCTTGATTATCTTTAGATGAAAATATAATTGAAAATGAACCGTACTCAATCATCCCTATTCTCTGTGCCGCCCTTGCCTCATATGTGTTTTAGTGACTTATTTCTCGTTATATCTTTCTCCGTCTTCAAAAGAGACATGACTTTGTTTTTATCACCCCCATATAGCTAAGTTTGACAATATTGGTTACAGGAAAATGACAACAGATGAAAAGAGAAAGTTAGGCGCGGCTCTGGCTCGGTTGTCACCTGAAGATCTAAGTAAAGCATTGGAAATCGTCGCCCAAAATAATCCGAGCTTCCAAGCAACTGCAGAAGAGGTGGATCTCGACATCGATGCTCAGGTAATTTATCTATATACTTCATTCCAAGTGTCACAATCTCATCCATTTGTTTCCCTTCATAAATCTTAAATAAAAAGATACAAAGAAACAAATAGATCTGTTTTCTGTTTTTCTTGCTTTCGGTTCATGATGTTGGGGGGATATTATATTATGAGTATTTTAACGATTTATGCATTGTTTAAGCAGAGCCAGTCGACCTTATGGAAGTTGAAATACTTTATAGAGGAGGCTTTAGAAAAACAGAGCAAGAATTCAGGAAGCACCAGTGGCAATGAAAATCATAACAACAAAAACAGACGTAAACAAGAGTCATGTGATGCTGTTGCCAAAGCTTCTAAGAACAAGAAGCCCACTTGAAAGGTTATTTGGAGAAAGGGTTTTGCTTTCTATGTTATCTCCAACGAGTTATAATCAGCGCCAAAAATGAAGAAAGGATAAAACATAAAAAGAAGAAAGAAATTGAGTTGTAATGCACATGGAGTGGAAAGCAAGCCGATAGTATAAAGGTTCAGAAGGCTTTCAAGTATTCCAGAATCATTAACCATTGATTGTGATATATATATATATATATATATATATCGAGAAATTCTATCTGATTCACCTTTTCAGCATACTATGCTGATTTTAGAGACAGGATAGAACATGATACTGAAATAGAGACAATCAGGCGTAGACACTAAAAATTATTCTTTGGATACGATGTATAAGATATTAATGTAATGTTCAGTATTATGTTTGGATATATATAAATAAGACTAAAATATTATATGAAATGACTAAAATAGCCATGTGATTTCAAATTTTGTACATCAAGTATAAACTAATTTAATAGAGAATGAGAGCACATATGAATGTAGACAGAATTTGAAATTGAGTTTGATTAATAAAAAATTTTGTTTAAGTTAATAAGCCAAATTAATTTTAAATAAAAAAATAAATTTTAAAAAAAATCTGTTTTTATATAAAAAAATTAGTTTTTGTACATAAAAAATTATTTTTATTTAGAAAATTAATTTTTTATCTAAAAATTGATTTTTTTTAAAATTATATAAAATTAATTACAATTTATAAATTATTTTTTAGTATTTTAAAAGATCAATTTTATTCTTGATAATATTTATCTTTCGAAAGTTTTAAGACTAATTATTTTATTACAAATCAAATAATATACTACAAAGTTAAAATAGTATTGAAGTTAAAACGATAAAAAAAGAATTTTCATCCCAATAACAAATTTTACAAAAGGGAGAGAGTATTTGAAAGAGATAGAGAAAAAGCAGGAAAAAAAAAGTACCTCTCTCAGAACAACGCAACAGGAAAAATAAGAAGGGGTAATAATGGAATAATAAAAAATATCGGACAAAACAAAACAAAATTTATAAAAAAGTCCGTGTCCATTCTTTTAAATCCGTGTCCATCATTGTTTTCCATAAAAGAGTGGACATAAAAGTATAAAAAACTATCTAAAAAACAATGTGTTTAGTGTCTTTATCTCTAATTTCAAACACTTTTTAAACATGTGTTGTCTATATCTCTTTTGTATCCTACTTCCAAAAACAAATACTACCTACTAGATCTTACTAACTACCCATCCTACCTCCTCTTTTCTGCAAACTTTCTTTAGCCGTTAATCAGTTACTTTGTTACCCTCTCTATAAATATGGATGAGGTTGATATCCCAATTTTATTACAAGTACTCTCCCCAATGCCATGGATAAGAGAATTTGGGTGTTCCTTCCGGTACTCCTTTTTGGAGATAACATTCAGGACTGCTTTTGAACCCATTTTCACCGCTATTTGACGGTGATACTATTCATACAATTTTTTTTTTATTAAATCTAACCAAATTGGTTTAGTTATTGATTAGACTAACAAAAATTACATATACAATTTAATATGCCAACAAGATATAGATCAAATGGCATAATTTTTTCATCATTGTCTAAAAAATTTACATTTTTATAAACTTATAAATTTAAAACAAAACTATTTCTAAAAATTTATTAAAAATTATCATTTGATTTATTAGCATCTAAAGAATTATTATCAAAACTTTTGATGTTAAAAAAATTAATATAAAGTATAACCCTCCAAAATAGCATAGGAGTTAAAATTTAATTTTTTTTAGAATTAGAAGTAACATATATTATATAAATATAGTTGATCATTTTAATTTGTATAATTATTTGTTATTTCTAATTTTAAAAAAAATTCAAGTTTTAACTCGCCACCTTAGAAGGCTATACTTTATATTAACTTTTTCAATGTCAAAAGTCCTAATAATAATTCTTTAGATGCTAATGAGTCAAATGATGATTTTTAAAAAATTTTAGAAATTGTTTATTATTTCGTTTTAAATTTATAAGTTTATAAAAATATAGATTTTTTAGAATTTGAATTAAAACACAAAAGTTGAATTTTTATTCTTATTGTTTTTATTTTTTGATATTTTATTTGAATTCAAACGTGGAGTATTTTTTTATTAACATTTATGTTTTAAAGTTAATATAGAATAAATAAACAATTAAAATGTCAATATTTTGTAGAAGTAGTAAATCTAATCATGATGATTTGATTTATTATATAATGTTGTGTAGTAGTAAATTGAATTAAATTGATTTAATTTATTATATATGTGTTGTGTAGTAGTAAATCAAATCAACTAGATTCGATTTAATATCACAATAGCTAATTCAAATTATATAAATTCGATTTATGTTTATTCTATATAATTCGATACATATTAATTTAATTTATTACTAAAATGTATAAATCAAATTTAATAAATTTGATATACATAAATATTTGTATGAAAATATCTAAATAATATTTTTTTGTTTTAAGTGATTTATATAATATTGGATTATTGGATTGCTTTTAATTTATATAAGTGTTTTACCCCGATTACAAATTTCTTGGTTCATATATTCACAATCTTTATATATTGCTTTATACTTTCTGTCTTTTACCAAGTTGTTTGTTTTGTATAAAGTGATTCAGATTTTATGTGAATGGACCTTTTATGCTAAGATATAAAAATTTGGGCAAACTATTAAAAATTACACCCGATTTTGGAGACGCTAACAAAAATTATCCTCAATTTTGATAACGATAAAAATATTTTTAAAATATTATAAAATACGATAAAAATAATTAAAAATAATATTTTTTATTAATGATAAATGTCTTTTATATTTAGCAAACATCTTATATATTTGATTTAAAATTTTGTAGAAATATTTGCATAAATACTTAAAAAGTACATACAACAAATTGAATAAAAATTTGATCTTTAGAATTTTTTTATTTTTTAATAATATTCTTGGACATTAATAAAAAATGACAAAATATATAAAATTAACAAATTTTAAGAACAAAACTGTTTTATTTATCTGATCATGTTTGTAAAAAATTATATCAAAATTTATTTTTTTAAATACTTTTTGAAAATATATATTTAATATTAATATTTTCTCGTGTTTCAAAATACTTTTAGAATATTTTTGTTATTAACAAAAATGGAGTGTTTTTGCCAGTGCTTTTGAAAATGGAGAGAGATTTTGGTAGTTTATCCCAAAAAATTTCTGTTTTGTTGGCAATTTTTGTGTTGTTAGCCGTTTGTGTGTTTTATTATCAATTGGTTTATGTTCACTTAATATTTTCTGTGTTTAACAAAAGTAACTTTTATGTTTTATTGAACTAATCGATTTCCGTGTTTGCTTGAAGCAAATTTACGTGCGTTTGTAAAAAATTGTTTGGTTTTGATTATTGTGTTTAAGGCACTAAATTTTTACATAAAATTATTTTGTTGTTCTTTATAGATTTATTAAATTTTTAATTAAGTTATTATATTTTTTAATTAAATTTTATATTATTTTTAATTTTATAATTAGATCTTTGTCATTGTAAAATGTATTAAAATCAACGGAATATTTTTTTACAAATTAAAAATATCCACAACTAAGAACTTAATTATTATATATTAATATATATTATTTACATCTTCTTAAAGCATGAGTAACTAAACCTCCTAAGTTAAGGTTAAGAGCTCTACTGATTCTTATGGATTAATATTATTGTTTCTATTTCAATATATATTTAATATCATTCTATGATGTATTGTCGATCTTCATCTAAATGAGGCTGGGTATGTTCCTTTTTCTGCATGAGTTCTTTGCGAGTCCTGATTCGGATAGCATTGAGCTAAAACTTGAGAATACATCACCTGAACCAATAATTCATCTGGACTAATCGAGGATATGTGACATATAATCCGATTAGTTCTGGGTGATGAGGTTCTTGTGGCGCTAAGGCTAGAATCATAGAGCACCATTCTTCGATGCGCAAGATCTAACTTTATATGTGGCTTTTTGAGTAGGATCAACAAAAGGAGAGTGAATTATGTGGGCTTCATCCGCGGCCATAGTGAATAACATGAGTTAAACATGGCATTTGCTGTGGTTCAAGAGAGATTAACTTGATGAGAGGACATGAGTTAAACTTCAATTAATTTTTATTTTTTCGTTAATTTTAAAGTTTTTGACATGAAAATAACCTAATTACAAAATTAAAATAGTGTAGGGATCCAATTGTTGGGCCGCCGTGGGGAACTCTCGACAAGATTTCGAAGAGGAATCAAGTGAGATAACATAAGATGAAAAGATATCCTATCCAACTCAAAATTTTATGGTAGTAAATTAATGGGTCTCTCATCTTATAAACTCCTCACTCTTCCTTGTTTTCTTTGATGTGGGACTAATTTCATACACTCCTCACGCTTACAAAATTAACACCAATTAAAAAATAAAAAAGTATAATGACCTAATTATAAATTTAGTAAAACTATTATTTGGCGAGTCAATAACCCAGCTAGTTAGTCATTGTGTTTCTTAGTTAACTCCTACGGTAATTAGTTAGGAGCTGAGGTGGCCGGATTAATTATTGGTGTAAGGGTCTTAGCACACTAAAGTTAGTTAACTTTCTAAAATTAAGAGTTAGTATTGTCAGATTTACTAATAAAAAAAAATCCGTCAGTATTATGTTTACCAGCGAATTTTCAGTTTGGCCAAATTTGATGGTATACACCTCATCGAAAAATATTTATCATCAAATTTTGATGTTTGCCGGTAACTTGTAACGAATTTATCGTCAGAATATGATGGTTTATGTGCAAAAAATCTAATGAACATTATTGGAGGAAAAAATCCGACGGTAATGTTGGCACTATAAGTTGAGCTTTTGCACTATTTTACCGTCAGAAACATTTGACGGAAAAAATTTTTTATTTTTTTATAAAAAAAAGATGAATGGTCGCTACCATCAGAATTTGCCGTTGGTAGTTCCATGGTTGCGTGAATATGTTTTTTTAACAATGAAGGTGTTTTATCTAAAAACAGTGATCTATATATGATGTAAAAATATCAAATATATAGAATGTAAACACGAAATGAAAGTTTGATAATGAAATATATAGGATAGAACTATATTGATATTAAGCTTATTCAGATTCATCATCCTCCTCATCTGAGGTAATTTCTTAGTCATTGAACTCATCTTCTTCTTCTTTATCTCTATCAACCCTGTCTTCTTCTTGAAGATCGTTGTCGTCCAGTGGTAGTGTGTCGTCATCTACCCTAACATTAATGATGTCATAATCCATAACCACTACAAGAAACATGCTGAATACTGTCAGATTTACGGTCGGATTTAGCGCCGACTATTACCGTCGGATTTAGTAGCGTTTTTGGCATTGGATACAAGCAAGATTTAGTTCCTCAATTTATTTACCGTCGGATTTTATGTTCTGACACTAAATTCGACAGTAATCGTTGGCGCGAAATCTTATTTCAGTAGCACCAACTTTACCTGCAGATTTTTCATCGGATTCGGCTGCCGGTATATTAGTTTAGTGAAATACTGCTTGTAGGCAATTTACAATCGAAAATTTTTGCCGGTAAATCCAACAGTAAAATTGGTGTAAAATTCAAATGCAAACCCCTTCTCCCTCACTTCTGTGAACTCACTCTCTCTCTTCTCTCTCTCCTCTTGTCTTCTCTATTCGGCCCTGAAGCTGCCGGCGTCGCCACTGCCAGCTAGAGCCTACACCGCCGCCGCCGCCGCACCTTGTCGCCATTGGAGCTGTCGATCACTGCTGGAGCCATCGGAAACGCCGCTGCTGTTCGCGTTCATGGTCACTGCCGTCGGTATTGGTGACGTTGTCACCGTCACTGTCAGTTCCTGTCACCACCATGCCTCTATTATCCCGCAGCCACTATCAGAGGTAATTTTGGCATAGTTTTTTTTTAAGATTGTTTTGTGAGTTTAATGTTTTGTTAAGTAGTTTATGAAATTATTGATTAAATTAGTGTAATGAAGTTTGTGATTAGGATTTGATATAGTTTTTTTATTTATTTTAGATTTTTTGTGAGTTTTAGGAATTTGTTAGATATTTAATCAAATTATTGATTAAATTAGTATAATGAAATTTGTGATTAGGGTGGTTTAGTTTTTTATTTTTTTTTTAGATTTTTTTGTGAGTTTAGGATTTTGTTAGATATTTTATTATCAAATTGTGTTGTTACCGCTGTACATGGCAAACAAACAAATTCAATCACAATAAAGTCTTAAATTCAATTTGGTAAAGCTTTAATTTCAATCATCTTACATTCTTTTTAGAGCAGCAATTGATATAAATTTTAGGATTAATCTCTACATACAAGTGTTTTGCATTTATAAGTTTTACAAGTCTGAACGAAACCCACCCATTAAATACGCTGCTTGTTACGTGCTTTTTTAACAGAATTTTAAATCAATTCAAATCAATTAACGCACAAATATATAACTTCCATTTTTCAAAAGATTTTGTTTCTTTTTTCGAGTTTCTTGCCAAATTATTGGATTTCCTTCATGCATTCTCTCTTTGCTTCGTTTTTTTCGATTTTCATAGTTTCTGAAATCAAGCTTTGAAATCGTTTTGAAGATAATGGAACTTCAGAAATACACCCAAACGATTACATAAATACACCTAAACGATTACAGAAATACACCTAAACAGTTACAAAAATACACTCAAACGGTTACAGAAAGGATTACAGAAATACACCCAAACGGTTACAGAAATACACCCAAAGAATTACAGAAATACACCCAAAAGATTTAAAAAATACACCCAAAACGGGGAAGACAGTATATTTCTTCTTGAAATCTTTTAATATTTTGCTAGTTAAGGATGAGGCACATGACAGAGATAATCTAGAAAAAAAACCTAGAAGAACAGTAAAACAGTACCTTGAATAATGTTTCTTCCTTTTTTCTGGTGATTTTTGATGGAGATTTGTATCTTTTCTTCTTGATTTCTTCTACTCTTCGCGAGGAGTTGGAACGTTTCTGTAAAATCATAGTAGTTTATTTTGAATGTTCCTTAAATCTTGATGATTTGCGTTTTGATTGAGGAAAAAGAGGAAGAGTGAACGTGTTGTGGAAGGGGCGCGTATTTTTTTCTTGATGGTTTGCGTTTTGATTGAGGAAAAAGACGAAGAGTGAATGTGTTGTTGAAGAACCGCGTGTTTTTTCTTGGACTTAGAGCAATTTGTATAACTTGTAATCCAAAAAAGCTTGTATGTGTAGCAGGCCTCTAAATTTTACCAAAGTCATAAAGGTGCAATTGATATATACAAAACAGCACTTAAACACCAAACTTTAATTATAAATTAAATGCTGAATTCATAAAAGCACTTCAAATATTGCTACGTACACAGTTCCTTTTAAGTGCAGTGCTTAGGCATTAACACCAATGCTCATGAGCTTTTCAAAAAATTCCTGTGAATATAATTTTGTCATTCACCAATAGATTAAATCCACGGCATAATTAAGTTAGAGTAAATATTCTCATATGCTATCTGAATGATCAATATACTAATAACTTATCATGAGGCGACCAATCAATAGTTGCATACACATACTTATCACCTTCTTCAATTTTTGCTTGAGCTCCGTTAGCCAAAAATGATGACAATTCAAGAAGCACGGAGAGAACTCGAGAAAAAACAATGCAAGATGAATTTTCGTTATTGGCTCAAAATTCAAAACTACTCATTTCCAATGTAACTCAATTATATCTAAAATTCCTGTATCTTAATTCTTAATTGCTTTTGATACAATCAATCAAGTAATTGTATCATATCGGTTATATTAAAATAATGATAATTTTTATGATGGAACCTAATGAAAAGTTAAGTAATGAGGTAATAAGGTGCACGAAGAAAAGAAAGTAGAGAAGTGAAAGAAATTGATACCCATTCCAAGTGCACAGAGAGCAACGTTATTGTTCTGCTTTATATGTACCTCTACATCAGTAAGAAAATTAAATTGAAATCCAAAATTAAAGTAGTGGCACAATCACGAAATTACCAATCGAAGGGAGTGGACCAAAATCAAAATTCGATGGAACCGAAACCAAAATCAACAAGAGAAAAACCCTAAATTCGGTAATTTGATAACAGCACATCACAAGAAATGATCCGAAATAGAACTTCCATAAAATTACTAGAAAGAAATAAGCAATAAAGAGATGGAGAAAGAGATACCTGAGGACCGAGCTTGAGGCGATAGGCTTGAGAGAAAGAGGTGAACGGTGGAGAGTTGTCGATTTGCCTAAGAGGACAGAGCACGGCACCACGGCGAAGCAGAGCAAAGGTTTCAGAATGTCGAGCAGAGCAGAGGTTTCAGCATGGCGCGAGTAGAAGAACACGGCAGACCAAAGCAGAAAGACCAAGGCGTGAGCTCGAGCAGTGGCGAATCTGGCAGCGCAAGTTTATTGAGGTTAGAAGATGACCCAACCCACATATCATTAAAAGAAGTGGCCAATTTTATTTCACAAAAACTAAGTAGCCCACCACTGATGACCCAAATGAAAAAACAAAACTAATGGAGCAGCCCATAAACCCTACACCCACTTAGAGATTTGCAACCTTGGCTCGTTATTCCTAGCCAACTCCATTCAACTAGCAAGTTCGACAAACTCTGCCAAGCCTATTCAAGACAAGTATCACCCTGCCACTTGTCATAACATCCTTCGATCTGTATGAATAAATCTATATGTTATAAATATCCTAAAAAATAATAAGCAACCTCTTTTATTTAGTTAAAAACTTATTTGTTATTGTTGTTTTGGGTAGTGAAATATCATTCATATGTATTTTAATTTTTTCAGTAATAAATTTTGATATATAAATTTATATGTAAATTTTTAATGATAAATTATTAATAAATTATTATATAAAAATATATCGACGACAATTCAATCTAATTGGATAATTGAGCCTCGATCGGTTTGCTGACCCGTTCGATTCTAGCACCTTGGATGAAATACATAACATAATCAATAATTCCCGCTCGTAAAACATGCTCAAATTAAACCAAAATCCAAAAGCCTTCTTTATAGGCCAGCCATACCCCTCATGATGAGGCTTTTCTATTCCCACTCAACATTATTGTTCCAAGACATAAAGCTGAAGTCAAGGATTTGGGATAGCCCACCGGTGATTTGGTACACACAGAATTCAATTAGCGCCTCGTTTCACGAAGAAATCAATCACGAGAGATTCTCCTCATCTTAATAGATAATAGTTGTTCCTCGAATCAAAACAGGGTTCTGAGTTCTGACTCTGACCCTTGCATTAACCTTATAATTGTAGCTAGCTATGGAAACATGCTGGCTGTGTGTCCAACACAGATATAAGGTTACGAGTGCTTAGTGTTTATGGATGAAATAAAATAATATGTGTTCGATCTGACAAAAAATTGATTGATTATATTAAAACAGAAATAAAAAGAGAAATAGTAAGACTGAAATACATTTAAAAAAAATACATTAATATTTTTATAATTTCGTTTGGTAATGATATTATTTTTTATAAGTAACTTGTCAAAGTTTGTTTTGAAAATATAATTTCTTAAAATCTGTAACGTTTATATCTGATAAATCAAATTAAAAAGGACTTTTAATAAGTACAAAAAATAATAATAATAATATTTAGTAAAATAATTTGCAAAATTTTAAATGACAATAATAGACTACATAAATAGGAAAAAAATTTGATCGTAAATAAAATTTGACATCAATAATATAACTAAGTAAATTTGAATATTTATTGATATATAAAATTATATTAAAATTTTTTATTTTAATAAATATAAATTAATTTTAAAAAATATCTCCTTAAATACTTTTAAAATATTTTTAACTTTTAAAACTACAAATACAAGTAATTAATTTTTTATTTATCGTACAAAATGAAGTATAAGTACTTTTGTAAAACAACAAACATATCTCTAAAAGGCTTGACCATACCCAAGGCTTAATGATGTTTCTCTGTTTCTATTTTTAATAACAATGTCGCTAGATAACTAACAAGAGGCTAACTAACAATAAATCAATAAGCATTTTTGAATTGTACTCTATATTAACTAATTAATTGTATTAATTAGTAATTATTTAAATTTTATTTTTTAAAAATACAAAATTAATGATTATTAATTACAATTATTTAAAATTAGTTGATTAAATTAGCTGATTAGAAGTTGTTTATTTATACTTTTCTTTTTGATAATTAGTGGTTCTTAATGTTGTCTATTTTTAGATTTTATTTAAGGTTTAATTACTCTATTAGTCTCTATAGTTTCGCAAAATTTTTAATTAGGTCTTTATATTTTTTTTCTTTTACCAAATTTTTTTTAATTAGGCACCTCTTGGTAGTAATTGGCTTAATTTTATAGAGACCTAATAAAAAAAATTAGTGCAAAGACCCAAATAAAAGAAAAAAATATATATATGAACCCAATTAAAAAAAATTTGGTGCAAAAATTTAACTAAAAAAAAGATATAAAGACCTAATTAAAAATTTTACGAAACTATAAAATTCAATAGAATAATTAAACATTTATTTAATCCTAACTAATTATTCATTTTTAAAAGGAGGATTTGAGTACTAGACAATATGAATTTCTTTTTCTTTTCGATTAAAACTCTATCAAATGAAGTAAAAGCTAACTTACTTAAAGCATTTTGGGTTGAAATAGTAAATAAATATCATATTGAAAATAAAATCTTTATTAGATCTATTTTAAAACTAACTCCTACGAGTTCTGAAAAGCAAGAAAAAATCTAGCATATCTTTTTTGCGGATGCTGCTGTAAAGATGCTTAAAACGTCTTTTTATAAAGATATTTACGTTTTGTATTATTATTAGGTGTATTAATGAATTGATTATTTTAAATTTATTAACAAATTAGAATAAAATCGATTTTTTTATAATAATAACAATAAACCCATTTTTTTAGAGAGTTAATTGTATTTTTAAATTTTTAGGGATTTAATTGTCTACAAAACAAAAAATCAAGTATATATTTGTCTTTTTATAAAAAATGTAAAGATATTTGATTTAGATTGTGTAATTCGATCGAATCAAATCGAGTCTAATAATTATAATACAAATAATTAAGTTTATTATTATCGTTATAATAAACCGATTTTGTTCTGATTAATTAAAAAATAAATTATTAACCAATTTAATAAAAATATCCAATAATAACATAACATATGTAAACGCTTTTTAAAAAAAAATATTTTTAGTGTCTTTATTAAGGTGGTCTCCATCTTACTTTTATATCTTTGTTTCATATTGTTTTATTCTTAACACAAAAGCAACTTTGTAAAATTTGTTTTAGCTCCACAGGTCTCGTATTAAATTTTAATGATTAACAAATTTTCATATAATTTTAAATTTCCATTTTTATTATCTATTGTTTACTCAGGTGTCTATTATATACTAAAGAATTTTTTTCTTAGGTAATAAAAACAAACAAGGTAATATTAAATATGAAAAATCGATTCTTAATTTCAGAAACTGAGTATGAATAATTAGATCACTTTAGAAATTGATTTTAACTGAGAGCATATCAGAAAAACAACATTTTTAACTTAAAAGCGTCAATTACTTACTTCAGAATTACATCTTCACAAAAACGTGTGTTTTGACATTAATTTTTGAAAATGAACATATTTAATAACAAGTCAAATTACCTAAAAAAATGCCACAGCTACAAGTAAAAAATACTTGTCTTTTAAACTCATTTCAAGAAACAAAGTGACTATGATAGAATAGAAATTTCAATCGA
>NC_029776.3:102045740-102059883 GCF_000817695.3 Arachis duranensis
AATTTAAATTAATAAAATATAATTCTAAATATAAATGCTAAAATTTAAATTATATATGTTCAAACTACAACTATCTGATTATATTTAAAATAAATTTAAAATTTTAAAATAATATTTAATTTAAATATAATTTGAAATAGTTTTTTATATTATCTTCGAATGATTGTTAAATTACATATTATTATACAATTTTAAAAAAATAAACGAAACTCATCGAAACAAAGACCAATAATAAATTAATGATCCACATGAATAAAAAATAGTTTTTGGACATACACTTGTACTTTTGTTCTTTGGCCCGCTTTACATAATAATCTCTTTTATTACTTTTGTGACTAACCCTTCTCTAACATTGACGAACGCCAAGTGTCAACAAAATACTTATTGGTCAATAAAAAATCACCTTTAACCACCACAATTCAAGCCACCAGAGATCTTCCCTATATATAAACCCTATAAAAAGAGAGAAAAAAGAACGTAAGAAACAAAGTGCTGCAAAATTTTTGCTAAATTTTCTTCAAGCTCTTTATTCTGTTGGAATTTCCTAATTCTTTCGGTCGAACACACTAGATCATTGAAAACATTCTCCTTTCATTTCACAGAAAAATTTCAGGATCTTCTAACACCATATCTATGGATGCAAAGCCAGATCAGGAAGAAGAATCTTAGGGGAAGATTTTCTTTAGATGTAATTGAGATAAAGGATTAAACCACGTCCTTAAAGGATTGTATCGTTTCTCTAAGGGTTAAATAATAACATATATTCGGTAAAAGAAAAATATATTCATTATTTTAGCATACCAGATTTATAGAACATCTCACATGGTTCTAAAGGTCAAGTATAAAATGAGGAAAGGGAATAATGAAAGCTTGAAAGGATAAGTGAAGATAGCAAAGCATATATGTGAAGGTTTATATGGAGAAGGCGTAGGGATAAGATAAGTTAATTAGACTTGATAACCTTTGTCCTTTACGAGTTAATGGGTTAACAAAAGTAGTCCTTTAATTTAATTTTTTTAATGAAACAATTTAATCATCTCTCAGGTAATATATAATAAAATAACTTTATTTTATATTTTATTTGTTGTAATTAAAAATAACATTTTAATGTATTTTTAATAGTATAAAATTTTTCCGCATAATAATTGATCCTAACTAATGAAAGAGATTTGTAATTTTTATATATTTATATTATTTATATTTATTTATTCAGAAACAAAAAGGTTACACTTGTTATTTAAAAAATTTATTTATTTATTGATATGTGTTTTATATTATTAAAGTCTATTAATATTCTTATTTTATAATATTTTTTATTTTTATTTAATAAAATTCAATAATTTATAAAAGTTTTATACATTTAATATATACAAAATTATTTAAAACTTATTATCAAAGCATGTCATAATAGCATATATTTTATAATTAATCTTTATATCCAAGTCATTTAATTAACAAGTTTAACCAAGTAGTTTTAATTTAATTTATCTCCACACGCCATTATTTCTAACAAACTTTTAACTTAACGCATAAATATATATAGCTACCTTTTTCATGCGGATTTTGTTTTCTTTTTCAAATTTTCTCAGCGTTCTCTACATTCTCTTCCTTCTTTGCATTTTTTACGTTTTTTTTTGTGTTCTCTACGTTTTCTTCGTTCAAGATTAATGCTCTTTTATCTTATTTGAATATTTGAATCAAATTTTTTGAAATCAAGCAGTGAAATCAGCTTTGAACATGTATTCATTTTTGAAGACAATGAATGATCCAAGTTCAGATTGTCAATTGAACCAGGGTAAATTGAATAGAATGAAGTGGCTGAGTGAAAGATTACCATGTGTTCATAACACGCAGCGGAAGAAAAGAAGGTAATCCTAAAGATCTATTTTGTACTTAAACTTTATTCCAATAATAAACAATATATATCATATCTAAATACATGTGTACGCTAGTAAAAATCAGTTTCTCTTTCGATGGTACAAAGGCGCTATGCGTATCCACACCGAGACCAACTTTTGCTGCCAACTCCTTGACTAATGGATATCTGATCTAAATTGAGAAACCTCTTGCAACTCTTTGCATGCCATAAAATTCTTCTCCAAGAATTAGGCTCACATATATTTATGTGTATAGAGAGGTAAAGGAATAAAACTCTTATGTTTTATTCTCACCATATTTCCTGTACTCTTGGCATACATATATATAATATTTTAAAATTCCAAATCTAACTCCTTCAAATTTTATGAATCATATCATAACAATTTAAAATAGAATCAATTAGGATCTTCATCCAAATTTATTATTCAAATTTAAAAATAAAATAACTAATTATTCTCAAATCTCATTTAATATTCTCAATTATTATACTATTATTATATTCTTAGTGCTAGCAAAAAATATAATAATATTCCATTTGAATTAATATAATTATTTATTTGATCAAATCAAATTAATAATAAAATAATTCTATAGCAAAGATTAGAACACTCGTTAGTGTGTCCCCATAGGTTCAATAATAAGCAGGTAGTAAATTAGTCATACTAAATTTACTAAGCAATGTTGACGTCTAGCAACACTCCTCAACGACCCGATAGTATGAAGTAATATATTTTTACTAAGAACCTTAGAAGAACAAAGTATAATTCCTTCCATCTTTCCAGCTCTTAGTTAACCCTTAGAGTATGGTTTAATTGTCAAACTCTAACTTGTTACCATTATTATAATGAACTATAAATGACTTAAGAAACTCATTTCTTCATTCATTCAATCCCTTGGCCAAGGTTTTATTCATCTCAGTCATTATAATCATAGAGTTCAAACTCTTTACCGAGAGTTGACAGATTCCTTATTGACTAATCATTAATTCTACAAGTATTTAAATTATACCGAATATCCATTCAACTAGCACCTTAGGGTATTAGGTGTTCGGAATCAAAGTATAATAAATACATCGTTAATTACTATGACAGTCGCAGGTCAAAGGAAACTCTATTACCATGTTCATCTTGAGAATATCCTATTGACAAATATGTGGTAATTATAATTTTTTAATAATTCTATGACCAAGAACAATTTAGATTAAATTATAAAAGATTTATCTCTCAATATTATGATCACTATCACAATGATAAATCTCTAAATTTAATCAAGGACTTTATTATATTAACATTTTAATATAATAACAATAACAAATTATTTGACACATGATTGATTAGATTGTGGTCATACTCCTTATTCCTAACATTGATGTGTGGTTCGAATCAAGTTAATGTTGTTCATTAGTAATTTTATGATTTTGTAGTTGAATAATTTTATTTTTGTTTGTGAAAATTGCTATTCATGGTTGATGGTTTGACTTTGAATATAATGTAGGAATTCTGAATCTGAACTATTATTTTGATAAATCTGTTTTGTTCCGAGTTTTGGTGTATTTTAAATTATAATTTGGTTTATTTTAGAAATACTTTTGGTGTATTTTTAAGTTTAGATTGTCAATTAAACCAGTGTAAATTGAATTATTGTTTGAAATTAAATCAAGTGGCTGAGGTATGGTTCGAATCTAGTTAATGTAATTCATTAGCAGTTTATGATGTTATAGTTGAATAATTTTGTTTTTTTCATAAAAATGATTATTTATGATTGATGGTTCGAATTTGAATATAATGTAAGTATTCTGAATTTGAATTATTATTTTGATAAATCTGTTTGGTTTTCAATTTCTATATATTTAAAATTATAAATTAATTTATTTTGGGAATGCGTCCATGTATTTTCGATTTTTGTGTGATTTTTTATGAAAATGAGATTTGCTTTTTATATTTTTTGTTTTGTTTTGTTCCATTTTAGTATGTTACTGTTTGTTTTAAAATTAGTTTTTTTTTTAATTTTTTAAAAAATTTGTTTGTTTTAAATAAATATACAATATACAAATAATTCAATAGTTAAGTAGTGTAAAAATTTAACCTACACATTTTTTATATTTCTTAATAAAAAATTATAAACAAAATTATAAGCATTTTTTATGTTTATTCGAATAGTTTTCGGTGTATTTAGTGTAGCAATTCGATGCATTACAGAACTTATTCTTCTTTTTCTACATTTTTGTAAACCTAGATTTATTTAAATTAATAAAATTTTAATACAGTACAAATAAGTTCACAGAAATTTCATGAAAAACTTGAATTCATCAATATTTTCAAAAATACAAAATATGTATTTATTTTAACTATACATTTGACAGATAATTCAATAGACAATTAGTATAAAAATTTTTAATTAAATGAATATGTTAATTTTTCCAGGAGCTTATGTGGCACATTTAAGATTGGAATATGCATCGTAGTAATAAATTCCAATTTTTTAACAATATCTTTTTTGTCATCGCTCATGTTACGAAATATATCATAAATAGATCTTGTAAAACATCTCAAATCATGGATTTTTTTTTTGTAAATAAATAAAAGTTATATTACATAACTGTATTTATACAAAAAAAATTAAATTGTTCTAACATATATATGCTTATATTATATTTTAGTCTTTTTTTTTTGTGGTACTCCTCTCAACAACTTTTTTTTGTCATTTTTTCTGTAAAAAATAAAAAATTAAATTAATAGGTAATAACAATACTAAATACACCTCAATTCACATAAAATACAGCGAAATACAAATTAAATACACTGTTATTATTTTTCAATTGTACCATACAATGTTAATTCAAAAAGACATACAACTCAACTAAACATGCACAAAATGATACTAGAAGCACTACAACAAAATTTTAAGACCTAATTACAATAAATTCATAAACAAAATTTTTCAAAAATGGACAAAGACACATGCAAATCACTCAAACATACAAAAGAAAAAAAATCAGAAATACTACAACTTCTATTACCTAATGATAACAAAAAGAAGACAACAACACTAAGTGCATCTTAATTCATATGAAATACACCGAAAGACAAACTAAATACACTGTTATTATTTCTCGATTACATTACAGAATGTCAGTTCAAAAAGACATGCAACTCAATCAAACATTTACAAAATGACACAAGAAATACTACAACAAATTTCTATGGACTAGTTACAACAAATCCATAAACAAAATCTCTCAAAAATGAACAAAAACACATGCAAATCATTTAAATATGTACAAAATAACATCAGAAGTACTACAACAATATTTTGTTGCCTAATTACATAAAAAAAGAGAACAACAACACAAAATGCACCTCAATTCAAACAAAATACGTCGAAAATTGTTAGTGACAGTTCAAAACATGCAAACACTCAAACATATACAAAAATACGTGCAAATCCTTAAAACAGATGCAGATATAAATTAAATTATACAAAAAATACTACGTAACATTTTTATACTAGCCTAACAATGTTATCACCAAATGAACAGTAATATATACTTTAACATAAAAACAAAAAATAAATCTACTAAATAAATAAAAATATAACTATCTAGTGTTTCGTGATCGAAAATGTGAAAGAAAAAAGTGAAAAAATTGGACGATTAGTGAACAGTACCTTTAATAATATTTTTGTGTTATCAATGAAGATTTGAAATGTAGCTTTGAGATATTTTTGAATTTTTGCAAAGATATTGAGAAATTTTTGAAAAACTTTTAGAAGTATTTGAAATTTGATCGTTTTAGTTTTAGTCGAGAGAGAAAAATATTTTTTATATTAACGTTTATATTATTAAATATTTGTTGGAGTGTATATTTACACATTCTCTAATTTAAAGTTGATTTTTGTTAAATTTAAATTAATTTGATTAGATTTGATTGAAAAAAAAAATTGTATATTATATTTTATATTTTTGCAGTAAACAAGCGCTACGATCTTGAATTATCGGTAAGTAAGGGGAATTTATGTTATATACATTGTATTAGTTCAGTAATAACGTCCATCATGAGAAGTCTATAGCGCGGCCGGGGTTAGGTTATGATTAATGAATCATAAATTTAAGGGGGACCAGGTGAAGACAACATTTTTATTCCTTTCTATATTAAAACTCATGTATATCCTTAATATTATGAAGCAATGATGATCTCTCTAATAGTTGCTACATATCTTTTTTAATTAAAATGTATGTATAGAAATAATTGTTATTCATAATTATTATAACTCAGAAAATTACAACATATTTTTCAATACCATTTACACCTAAATTACTTATTATATAGGAGGGTATAAAACCATATAGAATTAAACTTCCTAAAATGTTCATTGGTTGAATATTTGAATGTTTCCTTGTACCTTCAAAATAAAAACTGAGCTGGGTACGTTGGGGGGAATCCATGCATAAATATTGAATATTTTCTTACCTCTTCCTTCAGTAAACAATATTTTCTTACCTTAATAACGGGATTGTGTGACAGAAATTAGCAGTAAATAAAGTGAATAAATATAAAAATTAACTTTTAATTGGTTAATATTAATTCATTTTTTATTGTAAAGTTGTTTTCTTAATTTTCACTTTTTGAAAGATTTATAATTTAAGATTAGGATTTTAGATTTAGAGTTTATGTTTAAAATTTATGATATAAAACTTAGAGTAAAAGAACAATTTAAAAAAAAATTGACTGATATATATTAATTTAAAATAATTAACTCCTT
Source organism: Arachis duranensis (assembly GCF_000817695.3). Lineage (NCBI taxonomy): Eukaryota > Viridiplantae > Streptophyta > Magnoliopsida > Fabales > Fabaceae > Arachis > Arachis duranensis. The sequence continues at coordinate 102,052,380 of NC_029776.3, forward strand.
ATTTAAACTCAAATAAAATATAGTCAATAATAATACTAATTAAAACGTAATATAGTTTAGTTTGATGTTATGTGGTACCGACTTATTGAATTGCTGTGTTGGATATTTTTCTTTTTCCTTCAACGGTGTGATAATTTTGGAATGTATCTTTTCAATTAATAAAGCTAATTAAGTACAATTTTGTATAAATTAACGTTCTATTTTATTCTTGTAAAATATATATACCATTTTAACTTTCGCAAGTTTTAGCGAGTTAAAATAGTTTCTATAAAAAAAAAATGGGGTTATATTAATTCTTGATGAAGTGAGATAAGGATATAAAAATATAAAATTATATTTGATAGGTAAAATATGGTTGGACAGAGACATTATATTTAAAGATATTAAATTAATGTATTTTGCGTTTATTCTGATAAAAAAGACATAGAGACACTAATAAAAAATATAATTTATTTTTTGTTTTTTCATTATTCTTATTAATTTTTTATAATTATATTTTTTATTGTTATATTTTTTAAAAATTTTTAAATGAAAAAAATAAAAATGAATTAGATTTTCAAATTTTATTTTACTTTATCACCAAACAAAATATAAAAATATTAAATTTTGTATCTTTATTCTTTATATTTTATTCTCAATATTTTATCTTATTCTATTTTCAAAAACAAATACACCTTATAAATCAAGTTGTCTCTTAAAAATCTAATGAAAACTAATGGGACTTATATTTTTTACAAATAAAGACTATATTTTGATTCGTTAAAATATACGAGAATTAAAATAGTTTACTCATTATTATATGCCTAAACTGATTAAAATAAACATTAAAAGTAATAAATTGATTGTTAAATAATATGGTTAAAAAAGAAAAACTATTGGAGCAATCAGTTTTTAATAATTTTGACTATCATAAAATATTAAATTGTGTTTTATATGTATAAATTTTAAAAAATATGAGTATAGATTATATTGATTTATGTATGTAAACTCTGATAAATATATAGATATAAATTATTTTTTGTGTAGAAATACATATAAATATAAGTATAAATTATTATTGTCAAATACTATCCTAAAATTATATGTACAAATTTTAAAAAATATAAATACAAATTATACTGATTTATGTATACAAATTCTAATAAATATATAAATACAAATTATATATTTTTTATATGTAAACACATATAAATATAAATATAAATATAAATTATTGCTAACCAAATAATAACAAAAAATAATAAATGTTGATAATTACTTCACATTGCTCATAAAAAAGACACACTTAATCATTTGAAAGAAAAATTAAAATTGAGAAAATTCATCCCAGTTTAAGCGCTTGATTATACAAGATGCTACCCAGCTATCAGTCAAAGAAAGAAAGTTGAGAACTAAACTTCAAAAATTAAAATTCCGGTGTCGAATTCTTCATTCACTTGATGAGTTTAAGTTCCTGCACGTGTTGAAGAGTAGCTGAAAAGTGGAAACTATTAGCGGGGTCAATGTAAGAGACTAAGAGTCAACAATTATATTTTATTTTTTATCCATAATATTTTTATAGTAAGAGCGCTCTTTTTTCCTATAAAAACTAAATACCACCCGGTGGTATTGCATGCACAACATAGTCACTCTTCTTTAGTACTTATTTTTGTGAGGGAAACCAAACAAGTATTAGGTTTCTAACATGACTGTGTCGAGCGCCACCATTCCTTCAGCCACCAAGGCTCGGATTCTGGTCATCGGAGCGACCGGCTTTATGGGTCAATTTGTGACAAAGGCGAGTCTTGCCTTCGGACATCCCACTTGTTTGCTGGTTCGGCCTTCCCATACAATGCACTCCAAGGCTGCCCTTCTCAAATCCTTTCAGGATAAAGGTGCCACACTCATTCATGTAAGTGGAAATTATTATTATTATTATTATTATTATTATTATTATTGTTATTATTATTTCGAGATATATACTTTCTTTCAATCCAAATTCAGGACATGCATGCATAGGTTTTAAAATAAAGGACACTACTGTAAAAGTTTATTCTGTACAGATTGTGTTTTTGTAGTTGAAAACAACTCTGCTGTATAGTGTTAACATCACTAGTATTGTTATATATATATGATTTAAAATGAATTTTTTTATTTTCTGTATTAATTTACATCTTTACACTATAATTAACCTAAAATAATAAGTACATAATTTTATGACAAAGACATATTTTTAATGATTTTTTCACATTTAGAAAATTTTCTATGTTCTGTAGTTGTTTCTAAAATTGAAAATAGAAAATATCTATCTGTCTTTGTCTCTTTAAATCTATGTTTATATTTTTGTATTTGAAAATCATATCTGAATTATTATTTTTTTTTATCTCTATATTTCAGTGTTTGAAACAAAATTCAAAGGTTAGGTTTGCATGTCATTACAATTTTGTATTATTATTTATTATTGCAGGGGGTAATAAATGATAAGGATCAAATGGAGAGAATTTTGAAAGACAATGAGATAGAGATTGTCATTTCTCTTGTTGGAGGGGGCAATGTTCTGGACCAGATTACTTTAATAGATGCCATGAAATCTGTGAAGACTATCAAGGTGAAAAAAGTTTTTGTTGGATTCATTCTTTATTTATTTGATTTTTTTTAGATTTTTCTAATTACCTAAAAAATTAATAGTATTTAAAAATATTTTTTAATCAAATTCACTATATTGAAACTTTTTTAAAAAATTACATTTACACAAGATTTTTTTTCCTATAGCTAGTATCAATTGGATTTCTTTTAATACTTCTATATTATAGTAGTACACGTGTAAATGTTAATATTTTTATTCATTCTGCACTTTGCTCATAGCTTAATAATTTTATTATTTGTTGAAAATAACTTTTATAATTCATTTAGTCTAATTAATTATTTATTGTTAGCTAATAAACAACTAATTTATTTAGTCATTTAAAGAGATAGGTGCACATGATATTAATATAGTATGTGTTAAAGACTTAATTATGCAATAAAGACACTAAAAATTTGGTGGGCCGGGACAAAACTTTTAGCTCAAGTTATTTGGTTTTTTTGTTTCATTATATAGAGATAATTTCTAAAAAAATAAATTAGAAATTTCCGATATGCTGGTCTAATATGGTTCAAATAAACTTAAAATTCCATGTATACGATCAAATTTCTTATTATTAGAGCTTATTCATAGTTGTAGTTAGAAGAAATTTTTAGATATATAATCATTCATTTATCTTTATTTATCAATTATTTAAGTTTTTAAAATAAATAATTTGTTATTATAGTATCAAAATTTGTTACATTTTAAATTAAAAAAATCAACTTACATACATAAATAAATAAATAAATTTTAGTTTATATGCAGTTAACTAATTAGCTCAAAAAGAAACTCTTAAGTAAATGAGAAAAAATATTAAAATTCTAATTCACTTTCTAAAGTTATTTTCTTGATTTTTAAATAAAAAGATTTAAAATTTTTGTTATTTTGATTTTTAAAAATGATATATATATTTAAAATTTTATTCCTTTTAAATAGTAAAAAATAATTATAAAGATGAATTATAACTTTTAATATTTATGGAAAATGAAATTTGAAATGATTGTGGTATGGTATGCACGCAGAGGTTTTTGCCATCAGAGTTTGGGCATGACGTGGACAGGGCAGAGCCTGTGGAGCCAGGGCTAACAATGTACAAAGAGAAGCGCGTAGTTAGACGCATGGTTGAAGAGAGTGGGATCCCCTTCACCAACATCTGTTGCAATTCCATTGCTTCTTGGCCTTACTATGACAATTGTCATCCTTCTAAGCTCCCTCCTCCCACGGACCAATTTCAAATTTATGGTGATGGCAACATTAAAGGTAGCTTCCCATATCAATTATGTATTATTAGAGTGCAACCAAGGAAAGATGAGAATTAAGAAATAATTTTATAATAAAAAATTGGTTTTCTATACCACAACAGCAGCAACAAAATCTTCTTCCACTAGATGAGGTGGGCTACATAGATCAAATAATATTATTAAACTCTATTATATATCATATTTATATAGAGACTATTTATATATAGATTTCATTTGACTATCTCATTTCGTTTGACTATCTCATGAATAATTTTTCTTAGTCTTTTTCTGTCTTTCACTTCTTATTTATTTTTTATTTCATTCACTCTTCTGGTATTCTGTTGATCTTTTTTTTATCACATGTTTAAATTATCTAAGACGCGATTTTACCATATTTTCCACAATATGTGCTACTCCAACTCTCTCTTATATTTTCATTTCTTATTCTATCTAATCACATATGGCCACTCATCCATATCAACATTTTTATTTTTGCCACACTTAATTTATGTTCGTGCTTCTCTTTGACCGCCCAACACTCTGTACCATAAAGCATAGTTAATTAGATAGCAGTGCGATAGAACTTACTTGTAAGTTTCAAAGCCACTAAAAATTGGTTTCTATATTTATTCATATTATTATTATTATTATTATTATTTAGTAATTTGTTGTTGGTTCCTCAAAAAATTGCAAATTTTTGTTTTGGTCTAAGAGAACTAGTTTTAGTACTTATAGTTAGGATTTCCATTAAATATTTGACGTCTAATGTCACTATTTAATTTGTAATGTTAATATTAATTGACAAAAAATCAAAACTTTTAAATTTTATAAGAATAAAAAACATCTCATTTATTATTATTATTATTATTATTATTATTATTATTATTATTAGGATTTTAGTCCTACTAAAATTTACAACTTTTAGATATTAGTCTTTAAAAAGTTAATTTTTGAAATCTTTAATTTTAATTATGAATAATGCAATATAACTAATAAAATTTATTATCTTTGGTCAATATTTGGCCAATTTTAAATATTAAAGATCAAATTCTAAATTTTAAATACTAAAATTTAAATTTTAATAATATAAAAAATAAAGCGTTTGTACAAAGTATTATCTTATATTAATAAAAAGTATTAATCCTTAATATTTCTCTTTGATTATTTTTATTATTCTTCTTGTTAAATATTGATGCATCTCATTTTATTATAACACTAACATTTAACCTACCATTTCTCTATCTAATTTTCTGCGCCAATATTTTCTAATTTTATTAAAAAATACCCACAAATAAAATTTGCATAGACAAAAATAGAGAATACAGGTACATACTTTACAAAGATTAAGATTTATTTGAGTTTTACTACTATAATTATATCAAGGTCAATATTTAGTAGGTTATCCCATGTGCGGTAGATTTGGACGGTAGGTTACATCGCACATTCCACTCATTTTATGAAATATTGCTTTACCATGCATGCTCTCTGTATTTTCGCCACGTCACTCCCCAAATTGACATGACATTTGCAATTTGGCATCTTTTATATGAAGATTGAAGAGAGAAAATGAACCCCGAAAAAAAGGACCCAGACCTTTACATTGCGAAATAAAATAGAATAATCCTTGCTTCATCTAACGAGGACACACACGTACATAAGCTGGCCATTATTTTCTTAATATGGAATACAGTTCTCTTTAAAGTTATAATCATATATCAATAATCTATTTTGGCATGTGCTATCAAGATTCAATGTCAAGGATCAAAATGTGATGTCTTGGATTTTATATCAAGCAGGCCAAAAATAAAGCGATAAAAAAAAAAAAAACAGACGAAGAAAGTTTGGTGGCAATTTATCTTCACTGCTTTGCTTTTCAATGGTGGGGTACAAAATATTAATATGGACCTGGAAAGCAAATAATTAAATAATATATTACTATAATTTCCTTGAAAAAAATAATACACTTAAGTTTTATTTTTCCTTCTAATCTTGTAACTAAATATTTTATATATATATATATATATTTAAAAATATTATGTGTATATTAAAATTAATCATTTAAATTAACCGTTATATATTTATATATATAATATATATTGTTCAATTAATTTTTAATGCATCTTTTGTATTGAAAAATTACCATTCTATATCACTTTTATGTCCTATTTTTTTTCTATTTTTTTTTATCTTTTATAACCGTTTGCTAGAGCTTCGTCCTTTCCTTAGAGTAGCAAAAAACTTATTAATTATCGAAACATTAGAAACAACGGTATTAGAAACGAATTGGTGATGAAGAATAGTTTCATGTGCAGCTTACTTTGTTGATGGAAATGATATTGGAAGGTTGACAATGAAAGCAGTTGATGATGTTAGAACACTGAACAAAAACGTTCATTTTAGACCCTCAATGAATTGTTACAGCGTCAACGAGCTTGCTTCTTTATGGGAAAAGAAAATTGGTCGAACAATTCCCAGAGTCACCATCTCAGAAGATGATCTTCTTGCTGCAGCTGCAGGTTCGATATTATTAGCGACTTAATTGTCTCTGTAAAATCGATTTTTTTATTTATTAATATAATTAATATAATTATCAATTTATAATTGCCTCTGCCTTCAAAAGATCTTGGGTTGATTATGTGCACGGCAATTATAATTTTCGAAACCGTCACAAAAATATGTTAATGGATCAGATATATAGTTTACATGTTTTAGAAAATTTAAAACATTGTGAATTACGGAATAAGGATATAAGGGGAAAAAAATTAAATCGTTCTAACCAAATAAAATAATTTACAAAAAATTCTAAATTTTGTTAAGAATTAATCACTATATATTTGTGTATAAATATATATTGTCTAATTTATTTTTAATTTATATTTTAGTATTTATTCTATTTGATGGTTAATTAATGATTGATTTTTTGTGTTTAGCTAACGTGGTTGTAAAAGTGATATTATTAAATACATTGTTTTTGGATAAAAAATGTTTTTTATTGCATGGATGTTATTACCTTTTGGGGTGTGTGTGTGTGTATGCAGCGAACTTGATACCTGAAAGCATTGTAGCCTCATTCACGCATGACATTTTCATCAAGGGTTGCCAAGTTAACTTCAGCACAGATGGCTCAAATGATGTTGAAATTGGAACACTGTACCCTGATGAAAAGTTCCGATGCTTGGAGGATTGCTTTGAGGATTTTGTTCCCATGATCCGTGACAAGATTCTTGGAGGCCCAAATGATGAACTTGCCAAAACCAATAATAAGTCATTGCTAGAAGCTGTGCCAATCACAGCTATGGGCTGAAAATGACAAATCTAAATAAACATGTGACCTGAGAATCCATATGTATTAATTCACCATAAATTTGGTGGTGGAGGCAGAGAGAATTATTGGTCTAATTTATATAATAATTTATGGAGTAAAATAGACCTTATTTTCGTATGTACTGATTTATTATTGCTAGGTCAAGAATATACGTACTACTCCTTCAATATATATGTTTCAGCCTAGCAATTACGCAGTGTTTTCCGGAGCAGAATTAAAAAATAATGCTTCAAGAGAGATGTAATAAAGTTTAATACTACTCCTGGTGGTACTCTTGATGTATTTGTGTAGCACTTTCGGAAGTAATTACTACCATTGTGTAGCATTAGATTA
>NC_029776.3:102059911-102067040 GCF_000817695.3 Arachis duranensis
AAGACTAGCCTACAACAACTCTGTCTGTGAAGTAGAGCACAAATATCACTCGAGTTCTAACCACTCAATATACTAATCACCATAAACCCAGGCATCATCAATATTTAATTCACTATCATAAATATGAACATAAGGAATCAAATCACAAACCTTACCTTGGGGAGACCAGGTGTCGTACCAAAAGGATTGATAAATCTCCTCAATGCACCAAGAAAATCATTCTTTAATGTGATCAAAAGCCCCACTGATGCTTCTCCAGCAATTTGAAGCATTTCTCATGGAGTAAAAATTTAACCCTCTCTGATTTGACATATATTTGTCTAACATGGTTTGCACCCACAGCTTGTCTCTGCAATTAAGTATTTGCCACACTAACTTACCCACCATAGCAACATTGCTAAGTACTGGTTTAAAAAATTTATAAGTATAAAAGTTTAAGTTCGTTATACCTTTAAATAAGAATTTAACATTTTCAAAGTTTAATTAGAAAATATCACTATTTAAATCAATAACTAAGAGTTTAGTCCTGAGTTATTCTTTCTTAGAATCACAATGTAATGCCCAATTATTGACTATAAAAAAAATTGAGAGTTTGGTTTACAATTAACGAAAATTGAAATAGCAAGAAATTAATATCAAAAGAAATTAAACTAAGAACAATTAAGGCAATTAAATAAAAAATAAAAGTATATTTAAATTTTAAAAGATCTTGACAAGAGTTAAGAGGTAAAGATCACTATTTTTATTACTAACTACAACATAATAATTATAAGGAGTAAATTCAATTCATCAACTTCTATAAATTGAGAAAAGTCATTTAAGCTTAATTAATTCTAACTCACAAATACTAACTAACTTATTAATTGAAATTAATAAAAGCTTTGTGTTAGAAGAAATAAGATTAATTAATATCTCTAATTTATCGATAAATTTGGACATTAGTAACTTAAAATCACCCAAATTTCCAACCCAAGACAAGAATATAAAATCTACTCTATAATTAAGTGAGATATTTTATCAAACACTAGGAAGGTATAAACACAAAACTTTATAAATTACAAGAAATAGTAAAAACTATGACTAACTATTATGAGAATTTAATTATAATAACTCAATTAAATAATAATAAAAATACAAAACATTAAATTTATAAATAAAAAACATAAATCCAACAAAAATTTATAAACTAAATAATATAATAAGAAACTAACAACAAAGTGCTAACGAACTAAGATAGTAAAACAAGAAAATATAAATAAAACTTAACTATAACAAGATTAAAAATTAAAATTAGAAAAAAATTGACAAAAAATTAACTAAATCAGCTATAATTCTAGAAAAAGAAAGAAGAGAGTTTCTCTCTAAAAACATAAAAATATTATCCTAAAACTAACCTTAAATTTTTTCTCTTTTTTTCTTCGTATTTTTACTTTAAATACTAAAAAAATCTGAAGTTTGGAGCCTTTTGAATGTCCAAAATATGAGTATGTGCTTTATTAATGGTGTCATGTGAGGTATGATTTGTAGCGTAAATAATGGAAAAATAGATTCTCTCAATTTTTTTTAAGGAAAAAGACAGATAGGTTCCTGATTTTTTAAATTTTTGATAAATACATCTCTGACAAAATTTAAATACAAAAAGTCCCTGACTTTAACAAATGGAGGACAATTTAGTCCTTCCGTCTATTTGCCTCTCATACACCAAACGGAACAATCTGACGTGGCTAAAACGGTGTCCAGGTGTCCATTACGGTGCCACGCTGGAAGGAGAATAAAGTTCGAAGGACAAATAAGTCCTTGATGTCATTTTGCAAATAAAGTTCAAAGGACAAATATGTGTTTGAGATTTTCTTTTCATTATGCTTCTATTATGTTTCTATTATGAGAATTTAGTTTATAAAATTATGTTTGTATTTTGAAATCTAGTTAACTTGTTGTATTCTGCAATTTAAATTATTTGTATTAAAATTGCAGAAATTGGGCTTGTTCTGTTTCTATTTTTTTCTTAAATTGTCTTAGTTCAGTTTTAGTGCATTTATGTATTATATTAGAATTTGTTAAATTACATTAGTTCAGTTTTCATCATACCAGTGGCATTAGTTAGCATCAGTTCATTTATGCATCAAGTTAGCATTAGTTCATTTATGCATTATTCATGTATTAAGTTAGCATTAATATATTTGTGTATTATATTAAAACTAGTATTTTTATCCATAATAACATTACGAGAATGATTTTTTTAAATTATAGTTCACTTTGTTCTAACAGTATAAATTATGCATGACACAAAAGATTTATAAAATCAAACTACTTTTACTAAAAAGTCATAAGTTGACAAAAATTTCTGACTAAGAAGACCAATATAAAAATGGAGAGAAGTAGATGAGAGAATTTAGGAAATGAGTTTATTAATTTTGAAAAAAAAAATTCTCAAGGACCTATTTGTCCTTCGAACTTTATTTGTAAAATGACGTCAAGGATTTATTTGTCCTTCGAACTTTATTTCTCTTCCAGCGTGGTACCGTAACGGACACTTGGACACCGTTTCAGCCACGTCAGTCAGTTCCATTTGGTGTATGAGAGAAAAATAGACGGAAGGACTAAATTGTCCTCTGTTTGTTAAAGTCAGTGACTTTTTTGTATTTAAATTTTGTCAGGGATGTATTTGTCAAAAATTTAAAAAGTCAGCGACCTATATGTCTTTTTCCCCTTTTTTTAACAATTGAGGAAGTAAAGTATGATATCTAATCATTAATTTTATAAGTGAGATTAAAAATAAATATAAAAGAGATAATAATGAAAGATTAGAGATCACACTTTACACTCTCAATTTTTTTTAACAATCGAGATGATCCATTAGTAGTGTGCACGACACATTCACTGTCCATTCTCTAGAAAAATACTGTTAATACTATTTCTTCTTCTATATGTATACCAAAATATGCATGTGGAAGAATCTAGCTTCCTTTTCTTCACAAAAACATTAGCAAACACTTTCTTATTAAATATAGGATCTTCTTATTGCATCTCCCACAAGAGAGAAGCAACACTAGGAGAGAAGGATGGGTGGATGGTTCAAGTAGTTTGGAATATGAAAGGACGATGCTATTTCTTATTTTTTGCACTGCACCAAGAGAGGATAATAATCAGAATGAAGTCTATTGAGAACCTCTATATAAGCTTTTCGGAAGAGAAGGCACGATCTTGGTTATGATTATGAATAGCTTTATCTAACCGTTTGGCACTAAAAAATAATTACAATGGTAAACCTATTATTGATAAAGAAATAATCTAGGTAACATTTTTTTTTTTGTTCTTCTCATTATTGGAGAGAATGAAAAATTTCCCTTAGAAAATATTTGTTGAGTTATTACACCTTATATACTATGTACTTTTTTTTATGTACTCTCACTAAAAAATAATTACAATGGTAAACCTATTATTGATAAAGAAATAATCTAAGTAACAGTTTGTACCATCTCTAACATTCTTGTACCACGAAAACTACCGACTCCCGTTTCCCAAATCTAGAAGACCACAATAATCTAATACATAAGCAAAAACCTCTACTCTTTTGGGATTAAAAGCTCCACCTCTCACTTTACCTCGGAGAAAACTCTCATTGAAGTCACCCACAACAAATACTGACGGATCAGGAAATTTTAGAAAGAGTAAAGTATCGTTTTTGTGGGTAAGTTTTAAAGTTGTTCCTAACGTTTCAATCGTCATATTTAAATTTCTAATGTTTTAAAATCGATTTAATGTTGTCCTGTCGTAAGGGATCCGTTAACAGTATTAGAATATAATTAGGATCAATTAGTATTATTTAGTATATCTGAATATTTATTATAGGATATTACGTCTTTATTATTACAATTCTCTTAGTACTTATAAATACCTTTTATATTGTATCATTCTACACAACTTGAACAGATAACTTGAATACAGTTAATAATACACAATCCTTTTCAGTCTAGTCTTTTGTTTCTAACATGGTATCAGAGCCATGGTATCCTCTTTGAAGAGGATATGTTGTTTTTCTTGCGGTAAAATCACCGTAGTTTTTGCATTTTTTCTATGCCATTCTTCTTTCTCTTTTGTCATTCCTTTGATGCTTTTTCACCTTACCGACTAGCCTATTTTCTTGTCTTGTGTTCTTTTTCGAGTCGAATGATCAAACACCATTGTCATCCGCTGCTTACCTATTCTTATGAAGAAATCATATAGTTTTCTCTCACTTTCGGCAGTTCCGCCTGGCGTTCTCTCGTGGCAGTTCCGTCTGCGTTCTCTCGTGGCAGTTCTGTCAGCGTTCTCTCGTGACAGTTCCATTTGTGTTCTCTCATGGTAGTTTCGTCTGCGTTTTCTCGTGACAGTTCCGTCTGCGTTTCGTCTGTATTTTCTTATGACAGTTTCGTTTGCGTTTCTTTCTAGCAGTTTCGTCTGCACTTCCTTCAGATAGCAGTTCCGTCTGCGCTTCCTTCCGACAAGCGGCAGTTCCGTCTGCGCTTCCTAGTTCCTTCAGACAGCGGCAGTTCTATCTGCGCTTCCTTTCGACAGTTCCGTCTGCACCCGCGGCAGTTTCATTTGCGCTTTCTTCCGACAGCGACAGTTCCGTCTGTGCTTTCTTCCGGCAGTTCTGTCTGCATCAGTTCTATTAGTTTATGCATTTTTTTTATTTTGTTGTATTAATTTTTAAATAAGTTTCAAACTCAAGTTGTCACTTGAGTTTGAGGGGAGATGTTAGAATATAATTAAGATCAATTAGGATCAATTAGTATTATTTAGTATATCTGAATATTTATTATAAGAGATTACATCTTTATTATTACGATTCTCTTAGTACCTATAAATACCTTTTATATTGTATCATTCAGACAACTTGAGTACACAACTTGATTGCACTCAATAATACACAAATCCTTCCCCCAATTTCATCTCTTGTTTCTAACAAACAGAATTGACGGCAGGACAAAATTGAGACGATTTTAAAATATTAGGGACTTAAATAGGACAAAAACTTTGGGGACAAAAATGATACATAGAAATAAATTTTAATTTTATCGTTCAATAATATCAATTTTTTACTATACATAGTATTCAATTATTTTTTTAATTACATCTAAGTAAATTACACTTAATCATATTACTTTTATTTTAAATAAATTAATTTTTTTATAATTTTACCCTTAAAAATTTTTAGTTATCATGAAATATTTGTAGAATGACTAGTATATAAACTTGCAGAAAAGAAAAAAAATATATATACAACAAAATATAACTTATACTTTTTGTCTCTAATGTATCAAAATTTTTCAAAATTATAAAAAAATAAATTTATTTAAAATAAAAATAATATGATTAAGTGTAATTTATTTAGATGTAATTAAAAAATAATTGAATACTATGTACAATAAAAAATTAATAGGGTAAAGTACTAAATTGGTCCTTACGTTTGGGGGTAATTCTGTTTTGCTCCTTAAGGTTTAAAGTGTTCTATTTGAATCCAAAGAAATTTTATTTAGCTTCAATTTAGTCCCACCGGAGGTCAAAGATAAACAATTAACAAAATGTTCTACATAACAGCAGTACAAGAACAAGGTCGATAATCTAGAGAGTAAGTACAAGTTCTAGAGGCACAAAATCAACTGTGATGCATCAATACATTTATTTATTATTTTTCTTATAATTAAAATAAAATATTTTCTATAAAACTAAAAAAAATGTTAAATACATGTATTGATGCATTCACGGTTGATTTTGTGCCTCTGGAGTTTGTACCCATTCTCCAAATTATCAACCTTGTTCTTATACTGCTGTCATGTAGAGCATTTCGTTAATTATTTATTTTTGACCTCACGGTGGGACTAAATTGAAGCTAAATAAAACTTTTTTGGATTCAAATAAGACACTTTAAACCTGAAGGACCAAAATAGGATTATGTCCAAACGTAAGGGACTAATTAAGTACTTTACCCAAATTAATATTATTAAAAGATAAAATTAAATTAAAATTTATTTTTATATATCGTTTTTGTCCCTAACGTTTTCATCCTATTCAAGTCCCTAGCGTTTTAAAATTGTCTCAATTTTGTCCCTCCGTCAATTCTGTTAACGGATCCCTAACGACAGGACAACATTGAGTCAATTTTGAAATGTTAGAAACTTAAATAGGACGACTGAAACGTTAAGGACAACTTTGGGATTTACCCCAAACGTTGGGGATAAAAACGATACTTTACTCTTTTAGAAATAAGAGCAAAATAATATAGTAAAATAATAAAAAATATTAACATTAATATTTAGATATTTAAATCTTATAATATATTAGTTAGTCAAATTTCTAAAAAATAAATGTAATTAACACATCTAAAAATATATTAATTTATTTTTTTTCATTTTAATGTTTTGATAATATTGCATGAGTAATACATTTATTATTAGAACCGCCGTTGTTGAGTTCACTAAGAAGAAGAACGACGAAAACAGTAAATTTGGGAAAAAGGAATCGAGAGAGATGACCACATCGGAGTGAAAACTGCCTCTCTTTTTCCTTCTTCTTCGTTCTCCCTCCTGTCTGTTATGTTTCTCTTTTTTTTTTCTTTTGTTTTTATTTTACAATTTTTTTGGTTAGGGGTAATTTGATCATAAATTTTAAGATTTTGGTAAAAAAGACGATTTTTAAATTAAGTTAAACCTTAAGAATGATTTTGCATGCAAAAAAATTTTGACCTATACCTTAGAGACCAAAATCATATTTCACCCTTTTCAATATCAGTATCTAATCAAGCATCTAATATCTATCAAATCAAATTTTTATTGATTATTTTTTATATGATACAAAAAAAATTATACCTCCATAATTACAAAATCTATAAAAATTATAACTCTAATAAATTAATTTAAAATATTTTTTATTTTTTATTTTAGTGTTTGAATTTTCATTAAAATTATGTGAGAGGGATAAAAAACTTGTTAGAAAAATAAAAATTCAAAATCAAACAATGCAACCATAATTCTCGTTATATGTAGTTATAGATAAAATAATATCTTTTTTCTATTAAAAAATATTTAAATAATTTATTGATATTTAATTAAAAATTGACATTTTATGGTATTATGGTAAAAACTTT
>NC_029776.3:102067066-102080917 GCF_000817695.3 Arachis duranensis
AAGTGCGGGGACAAATAAATTATTACAATAGAAAAAATTATCTATATATATATATATTATTAATTTTTTAAAAATTCAATCGGGACAATTGCCCTCATCCTTAATATATGTAGATCTGGCCGTGACAACAAGCCAAAAAATGCTAACTTTTTCAGCCATATCAGTTAATCAGTCCCATAATTGATGGCAATACTAAACATAAGGACTACCATAAATCACATTACAAACACATAATAACTTGCTATCCAAGAACAACTCAATGCTCACATTCTAGTCGAAAATATTAAGATCTGCATACACATTCTGTCTGGAAAAGAGAAATCAAATACCACCATTGTGTCCCTGAGCTTTAGAGATACTAATAGTAGTATAACCAAGACTACAAAAAAAATTCATTCTATAAAAAATGACGAGTTTCAAAAAGATTGAAAAAAATAAAGACGATACCTACGAATAAGGTCTTTACAATGAACTTAGGCCATTTTATTCGACACACTCCTTATATTCCAAACTAAAAACTTATACTGACTACTATCAATAAAAAATAGGATAAAAAAAGACTCACAAAACTAAGTCTATGTGCTCGAATTTGGCCCCTTTTTTCATCTTGTCAAAAAATTGGAGCCTTAGAGTGATGTGCTCCCTTGTGAACGCCTCCTCGAATGGAGAATTCTAAAGGAAGACAGACCTTTATCATTTACGATGAACAAAGGGCGTTTTTGCACCTGATGGGCCAACATCTTTCACATTATTGTTGCCGCTTCGACCTTGGCTTGGATGGTCCATCTTGTTTTTATAAACTCTTCTCTCATTCACACCCCGCCAAAAATAGGTTTCTTTCTTGATTGTAAGATAACAAAGTCTCTATCTATTTTGGACTTGGCGTGGTTCTGACTTTGGCCCATTGTGAAACCCTTCTCATCATGACTTATTTTGTTCTTCCCTTAGTTTTTTCTTAACTTCTGTCCAGCCCTCCACCAATTTTCATCATTAATATTATCACGAGTAAATAGCCATTTTTAACTATTTATACCCTAATTCAAATTACCGTTTCAGGTAATCTCAAAATATTATCGTCGTTATCGAAGACTTGAAACTCTACATCTGCATATGGCGGACAACCAGTATGAACACAGCCACACGACATCTGATTGGAACCAGAGCCCCACCATGATGACCTGACGCTAGCATTACCTCCACTGTGAGAAAGAACAAACACCACCCATGGAGAAGGAACATTGGGAAACCTTCATCTGTCGGGGATTCATTCGGAGGTCCACCCGCCTGAGGATGAAGAACCTCATCTGACGGAAATACTTGGGTTAGTTCATGGCCACTTGGATGGTTAGAGAAACTCGAGTTGGAGGCTGAGCGACAACGAGAAGCAGAATGGGAATTATGAAAAGAAGTACGATGACGAAAAGAGCTGGAGGATATTATACCTGAGGGTTTTAGACAGATTTTTAGTAGATTAGAACGCATATTATACCTGAGGGTGTCCGTGTATCTATAGTAGAGTCAGTAACCACATTTGTTGAAGTAGTTCCATCTTTATTGATGGATAACCGTTTCCTTTATCTTGAGAGTTTGTTATCATCTATCTTTTAGGGAGGGATAGTGGAAGAGATTTGCGGAGGTAGCTACATGTTTGGGTTGGTATAGCTGGGCTCCTTTGTCGATGTCCGACCTCTTTAAAGAGGTCGGGTTTGCTCGTGGAGCCACCTTTCTAGGTGGGCCTTTTTGTTATTTGGGCCTTGCTTTGCTTGTTGATGAAGGAGAAGTGAATATAAATTGAGAAATGAATGAGATTGAGAAATGTCTTATTGAAAAGGGTTTATGCGCTTGAAAGAACTTGAGGATGAGAGTGACTATGATGAGGTTAAAAGTGAGTCGGGCATGATATCCCAGGGTCTTGGTTTATTGAAAGAGTTTTATCTTGGCAAGGACAGGGTTTGATCCTACTTGTCGTGGTTATTGTGCATATACAAAG
The DNA here is from genome assembly GCF_000817695.3 of Arachis duranensis. NCBI lineage: Eukaryota > Viridiplantae > Streptophyta > Magnoliopsida > Fabales > Fabaceae > Arachis > Arachis duranensis. Next base: position 102,069,057 of record NC_029776.3, read on the forward strand.
ATGGTGGTATAATCCCGCTTGGTCAGTGCGTAAACCGTTGTGCAGGGATGGTGGTTTTATCCTGCCTGCAGTGAGGACAGAGGTTTTATCCGGCTCATGTATTGATGAATTATTTAGTGAGGACGGTGGTGTGATCCAGCTTGCATATTATTTTGTGTTGGGCAAGGACGGTGGTTTAGTCCCACTTATTCGAGTCGGGTTTGGCAACATAACCAACGCATGAACTCATGGCCAGTAGGACAGGCATGCATCATTTTCATCTATGTGACATTGATTAGGTGTGATTATTGTATATGTGGTTTGCCTATGTGATTGTTATTGTTTAACTGCTATCTGTTATAATTACTGTAATTGAATCTGGTTGTGCTTGAACTTTATTACTCGTGTTTGCTGTGACCGTTCTATTATGAGACCTTGTATATATGGAGGCTGAGATGAAATGGAGAGAACTTGGGAGTGAAAGAAACATGATAAGTGAAGGTGAGAGAACTAATAAGAGATAGTTTGAGAAGGACGTGAGGTTTATTAGAGAGAGAAATGTCGAATAAAAACCAAATGAGCATGAGTGCAGTTAGTTGGTCTAGCATACCTTATTATTTTTCTGGCTTAGTATATTTCTAGGCTTGGATTTCTGTTTGTTGAAGTGTTAGAATTACCTAGAAGATTCGTGTAGTCTTTACATCGTCTCTGCTTTGGAACTGTTATCCCTGCTGAGAACCCCGAAAGAGATGATGTTCTCACTCGTTTCGGGTATTTTCATCTTACAGGTATTGGACGTGATGCACCTTGTTGAGCATGCAGTTTCTGCTTTCATGAAGCAAAGATTATCTTTTGGGGATTTTGATTTTATGAAAATATTTATATATAATCTCCACTGCTGTATTTTATAACTTGTATACCCCTCTTAGAGATTGATTCTAGAGAAATAGGATTTCTGTTTTTATTTTACTCTTGGGTTGTATTATATTAACTAGTCGGCCTTATCTTCGCAAGTCAAGACTAGTGTTGTTATGCATAATTTTTGAATCATATATATATACTTATGTCGTTTCGCTTACGTATATTACCGTTTTCTAAGTGTGACGCGATTCTGCTTATGTCCTTTTTTTCACGGGCTCCTAGTATATCATCTTCCTTTTTTATATAAGTATGTATTTTGTTTTTAGAAGTCGTGATACCTCACCACCGTTGATTTACAACCTAGACGTAAAGCTCTGTGTGGTAGGGTGTTACATTATGGTATCAGAGCAATTCGTTCTTTTAGAGCCTAAGGGAAAGACTAACTATGCTTCTGAGCATACTTTGAGTTATGTTACGTGCTATTTAGGATATCTGACTAATAAACATAGCATAAGGTTCATAAGTTTGCATTTGGAACTTTGAAGCGCTAGACTTGCGATATTGAGACTGGTCACCTTGATATCACTTGTTTGGTGTGAACAGGACCAGATGGCGACTCGTGGACGTGGTCGCGGTTGAGATAGAGATAGAAATAAAAATGAGGAAGACGAGACAAATGTGAACAGCCCCGCAAACTTCATGGCTGCCCTGGAGAACATGGCTGCGACTATGCAGGCCACGGTTGCTGCCTTAGGAAATCAGGCTAACAATATAAGTGGAGGAAATGGGGATAATGGGTCGATGACAATGTAATCCTTCCTGAAGGTGCATCCTCCAACCTTCATAGGAACTACGAACCCCACTGAGGCCGACAATTGGTTTCAGGCAATGGAGAGAGCCTTGCAAGCACAGCAGGCACCTAAAGAACAGTGGGTGGAATTCGGGACCTAACAGTTACAAGGAGAAGCTCAGTTCTCGTGACAAGGAGCTCATCATTTATTTCAACAAGGTGATGTTGTAGTTAGTTAGGATGCCTTTCGAGTGGAGTTCTATAAGAAGTATTTTCCAAACTCGGTTAAGGCAGTGAAGGAGTTGGAGCTGCTACAACTGAAGCAAGGTTCTATGACGGTGGCGGAATACACTAGTAAGTTTGAGGAGTTATGTCGGTTCTCGATGCTTTGTCAAGGTGCTCCAGAGAGGTATGAGGAGTGGAAGTGTATTAAGTACGAGGGTGGACTTCGGAGTGAAATTTTGACTGCTGTGGGGCCTATGGAGGTCCGAATCTTCTCCGAGTTCGTGAATAAGAGTAGAGTTATGGAGGAGTGCTTAAGGAAGGCTGCTATGGAAAAGAATGACTGTGGGGAGTTCTATAGGAATGGTCAAGATAGAGATTTCGCACCAAGGGGCCAAAGCTTTAAGAGGAGTGGTCATGCACCGCAATACTCACAAGACCGCAACGACTACTGAAAGGGTGACCATCACAAAGGACATGGTAAGGGAAAGCAGGTAGAGACTCAGCAAGAGGACTTGAGATGTCTGAGATGCGAAAGATACCATCCAAAAACGTCGTGCATGACTGGGCTAGGATTATGCTACCACTGCGGATTGCCTGGGCATGTCTCTAGACATTGTCCCAACAGGAAGGACCAGGATGCGAGTTGGTCTTAGCGACAAGGTTGAGAATCTCTAATATGAGGTAATTGTGAAATGGGTAACCAAATTCTAATTGCATTGTATGATATTGAAACACCGCGTTTATCCATAGTTTGTAATGGAGATAGGACTGAAAATGTCAAACTTAGTGTCACATTTAGGATTAAATTTAATAGTGCCGCGTAGAGTATGGCCGTTAGAGTTGGCAGAACTTAAGAAGATTTTTGGTTGACATGGGCGGATGATCAGATTCTTAAAGGCAAGCAAATCTAGTAACGCTGCAGAAGCATAGTTATCTTCATGGCCATGTGAGGTTTTATATGAGTGCGAGTACCAATAAAATCCTTGTGATCTAATCTATCTCTTCTTTTGTCAGTTGCATTGAAGTTCATTATTCCTAATTCTTTCTTGGAAATAATTTGAATATTCTCAGTTCTATTCCTCATTTGCATATATCCTTGCATGAAACGTGTACTCATTGATGTTAGCCCAAACCCATTTCGAACCAATCAAGTGGATCTTCAATCCTTGAGGGGATCACTGTCGAGTTGAGTCACCTCCATTCACAAACTCAAAATTCTTCTAAAGCTAGCAGGGATATGTTTCGAGTCAATGAGCTTTTTGTTTCCGCTAAGGATTCTTAATTTGAAAATTTCTTTCTTAGGATGTGCTTTAGTTCTCTTTCTGGTGCATTTCATTATTTTCTATGACCTCACTTGATCATAACACAGAGCGTCTTTTCGATTTTTGGCGGATACCATTCGAGTTGCTTGTTTTCTTTTGGATCTGGTATCCCTTCGAATAAACTCGAGCCTATTTCGGTGTTGCATGCAATTCCTAGACACATCCATTGAAATGCTAGTTCTTTAGAGCGTGATTTGTGGATACAGAAGGAGAAACCTATAACTATATGCCATCGCTAGAAGTTGTGGAGTGGTGATTTTTGGGGAAAAAGTTTTGAATTTATCTAAGTCTAAAGTGGATGGTTGTAAGATTGCGAGGGGTTGATGCTCCGTTGTGTTGATATGGGGCTGGAGAGCTTAGTATGGTTAGGTTCCGACTTGTGTCGAGAAATGTCGCAGGAAAAGAAGTTTTGCTGGTTAAGTTCGTTCGGAGTCGAACTGGGGTGAGATAGCACACATAGGAGCTTAATGTTAAATATGAGAAAGGACTCTCCTCAATATTGAGACAAGGTGACTTATGGTTAACATAGAGAAATAGGTTTTTTGTGACTAATAATCAGAGTGGCGTAGCAAAAGCGGGTTGGAACATTCAATTTGAATTAGGTTAATGGGACCGGAAAGGGTGTTGGTAGCGTGGTGTTATCAGTTGCATTCTATAAAGAATGAGAATAGGTTATTTAAGTCGCAAAATCTTACTATGGGTATTGAGGAAGTTTCATTAATGAAGATTACCTGAAGTCGGACAGACCTTGAGAAGCATACATGGAAAGTGGAGATACATGAGAGGAAAAATAATCCAGAGTTAGTTATGAGTGGTCAAATTTTGAGGACAAAATTTTTATTAAGGTGGGTAGAATGTGAGACCCGAGAAAATTATAAAAGGATTAGTTGGATAATTAATCATCAAGTTAAAATAGTTAAAACGCATCCGGATGGAGTCAAAAATCAAGACTAAGAAATTTGAAGATTTAATTATGATATTTGGACTTAGTGAATTTTTATGAGTCAAAAAACATAATTCTCTGCGTAAAAATGTGCACTGAAAATTTGACCGACAATACCGGCTGAGATCTGTCCGATACTGAAGTTGAGGAAATTAATTATAAGTGAATAAGGTTAAGAAATTAGAATTTATAATTTGGGAAGATAGAAATATTTAAAATACGATTTAAAACTATAATCTAAAAGGTTTTGGCCAAAACTTGGGCCAACGGACTAAACCAAGTGAACCAGATCCAAGTGGCCCAAGCCCATATATATAAACCCTCACTTAATAGAATTTCAGCCACTCGTCCCCTATATTTGAGAGAGAGCCACAGACTTGAAGAGAGGAGAGTGAGGAGCCACCATTGTTACTATTCATTTCAACATTCAAATCACCATAAATTTAAATATGGAGCTTCGATTGACAAGCCGTTTGCAGCCACGCGTAGCTCTCCTCATCCTCTTTAATTCTATTTAAGCTTTGTGGTAAATAACTCTCAGTTTTTTGTCCAATTTTCTGTTCCTTACAGATTCATGTTTTTCTGTTTTGGGGTTATTGAATTTTTGTGATTTTGGTTGTTTAGGGGTACTCTAGCATGGATTATAAGTGGGTTTCACCCAAATTTTGTGTGGGTTAAGGTAAGAAAGCTTTATCTCCTTTTGATTCGCTAATTTTATAAACCCTAGGATGAAATTTGTTAAAATTATGAATTCAGATGAATTAGAGCTTGTTGGATCTAATTACGGGCGAGAGGTGGAGTTTCCTTGGCGGGTTATTTGATGTAGAGCTCTTGGATTGGTGATTACAAGGCTTCAAGAGTATGAACCTCCGATATTCAAGGTACGGGTTTGAGTTTCGAGTAGCATTATGTAAAGTTATGTGAATGCCCAGGCTAGTTGACCCTAGGATAGGTGTGGATTGAAATTGGTTGTTGTTGTGGATAGTGAATGTCTATATGTAGGTGTGTATTGATTGAGAATTGTTGTGACATTATAAAGTGAATGGTATTTATTGATTTTATTATTAATTGATTTGGATATTGTACCAGAGGTCGTGATATGGTGAGAAAATCCCCTATGAGGTAAGCTAAGGTAATCGGTGTGAATTACTGAATGAGATGATTGTTGACAATTTAGTTGTGATTGATAATTGAGAATTTGATTGTATTGATTTTGGGTATGAATTAAGATGAGAATATAGTATATTGAATGAGATGTAGTGAGTATGATGTATGTTAATGATGATGATGATTTATGAATGATTATGGGTGAGTCGTATATTGGTGTTGGTATGGATTAGGAACAAGGTGATTAGTTGCATGAAAGATTGAATATATGAAGTAATGATGATTGTTTAAAATTTGAATTGTAATATTGATGTTAATGCAAATTTATGGAACTTGAAGAGCATTAATGTGGTTTGTGTTGAGTTTAGAGTTGTTGGATGAGTTGGAATTACTTGATTAGGTGTGGAAATGGTTAGAAAGTGTAGTGAATTGATGGATATACAATGAGTATATTTGGAAAGGTTTTGATATTGTTTTTACTTGAATTTGGATTGAGAAATGGTAAACAATTGAGTTATGCAGAATTTTGGTAAAAAGTGGTTTTTAACCAACTTTTGCGAGCCATAACTTGTCCCTCGAATTTTGAAATCAAGTGAATTTTGAATTTGGAGGGCTTTAAAACGGTATAAAGATGATTGAATTTGGAAATTTGTAGAGAAAGTTATGAATATTGTAAGTTATGGTTAAAGATATGATTTTTGTGATGTTGCAGAAAATTCAAAAATCTGTCATGTGTGCCCACGCACAACGTCATGCGTATATATAGGCCGGGAAAACCTTTTGGTGCGTGTGTACGCACACAACCTGTGCCTATGTACAAACCCTGTTTTTCAATAAAAACTCTATTTTTACTTGTTTTATCTTCTCCGCAAGCTTGTAAACTTCCGTGACACTTGTTTAAAACTTTTTTGCTAATATTTAGACTTTGAATCAAGGGAGAACTCAATAAGTGAATTAAAAAGGGGTATTTTGGTTATGAGTTTAGAGCCGGTGACCTAGGCTTGGAAAATTTTGTGGATGGGTTAATGTATATAAATATGGTGGAGAGTTATGTTGGTGATGAATGATAAATGAATATAAATTGAGAAATGAATGAGATTGAGAAATGTCTTATTGAAAGGGTTTATGTGCTTGAAAGAACTTGAGGATGAGAGTAACTATGATGAGGTTAAAGTTGAGCCGGGCACTATATCCCAGGGTCTTGGTTTATTGAAAGAGTTTTATCCTAGCAAGGACAGGGTTTGATCCTGCTTGTCATGGTTATTGTGCATATGCAAAGATGGTGGTATAATCCCACTTGGTCAGTGCGTAAACTGTTGTGCAGGGATGGTGGTTTTATCCTGCTTGCATTGAGGACAGATGTTTTATCCTGCTCATGTATTGATGAATTGTTTAGTAAGGACAGTGGTGTGATCCCACTTGCATATTATTTTGTGTTTGGCAAGGACGGTGGTTTAGTCCCGCTTATCTGAGTTAGGTATGGCAACATAATCGACGCATGAGCTCATGGCCAGTAGGACAGGCATGCATCATTTTCATCTATGTGACATTGATTAGGTGTGATTATTGTATATGTGGTTTGCCTATGTGATTGTTATTGTTTAACTGCTATCTGTTATAATTACTGTAATTGAATCTGGTTGTGCTTGAACTTCATTACTCATATTTGTTGTGACTGTTCTATTATGAGACCTTATATATATGGAGGCTGAGATGAAATGGAGAGAACTTGGAAGTGAAAGAAACATGATAAGTGAAGGTGAGAGAACTAATAAGAGATAGTTTGAGAAGGACGTGAGGTTTATTAAAGAGAGAAATGTCGAATGAAAACCAAATGAGCATGAGTGTAGTTAGTTGGTCTAGCATACCTTACTATTTTTCTGGCTTAGTATATTTCTAGGCTTGGATTTCTGTTTGTTGAAGTGTTAGGATTGCCTAGAGGATTCGTGTAGTCTTTACATCGTCTCTGCTTTGGAACTGTTACCCCTGCTGAGAACCCCGAAAGGGATGATGTTCTCACCCGTTTCGAGTATTTTCATGTTACAGGTATTGGACGTGATGCACTTTGTTGAGCATGCAGTTTCTGCTTTCATGAAGAAAAGATTATCTTTTGGGGATTTTGATTTTATGAAAATATTTTATATATAATCTCCACTGCTGTATTTTATAACCTGTATACCCCTCTTAGAGATTGATTCTAGAGAAATAGGATTTCTGTTTTTATTTTACTCTTGGGTTGTATTACATATACTTCTGTCGTTCCGCTTACGTATATTACCATTTTCTAAGTGTGACGCAATTCTGCTTATGTCCTTTTTTCACGGGCTCCTAGTATATCATATTCCTTTTTTATATAAGTATGTATTTTGTTTTTAGAAGTCGTGATACCTCACCATCGTTGATTTACGACCTAGGCGTAAAGCTCTATGTGGTAGGGTGTTACAATGAGCTTATGTGTCAGTTTGTTGCCCGATTCCTAACACTGGTCCCGAGATAAGCATTTCTTATCGCCGTCCTTATCTCAACCAACATCCCCTCTAATAGAGTTACACATCTATGTCCTCATGGGGAACCTTTCTTTCGGTCTCCAGTGAGCATTACCCATCACTGTCCTCACTGAGATGTCCTAATAGTATCAAGTGAGCGTTACGCATCGCCACCCCCTCTAGACACTTGGCACTAAGGCCCGAACATTACTCAATTTTTTTAATCTTTGCTCTCCACTCTACTGCGACAGAGATATCTGTAATTAATACCTTCTTTTCTATCTGTTCTACTTTGGCAGACGTTCATTATATTCTTATAATCTTTGTTCTCTGCTCTCCTGTGGCAGAGATTCCTTTCATTAATACATTCCTTTCTCTTATATTCTCTGCTCTCATGCGGCCGAGGTTCTTTAGTTTCTTTTCTTCTTTTAATTATTTTGCTCTCTGTTATTTATTTAATTATATTTTCACTTAACTTAGCAACCTTTGTCTGATTTTGGCTTCCAGTGCCATAACCTCTGTAAGCAACCTTTGTCTTACAGGTGCGACTCTCTTTAGCTGATGTATGCAAACATAACCTCTGTAACCAACATTGGTCTTTCAAGCGAGGCTCTCTCTAGCCAATGTATGTATTGAGAACCTCTGTAAGAAACCTCTGTCTTACGGGTGCTACCATCCCTTGGATTGGCCGATGTATCTCTGGAAAGCGAATCTCGGTGGGCTTACCACCATGTCTTTGCTTATCTCATTTTCTTTTCGTTCTTTCTTCCTTTCTTTTTCTTCTTATCATTTCACAATAAAAATTGTCTTCACATTATTCCCTTGCCTTTTTCTAAGTGTCTTATGGAAAGAGTATCAAAGGTTCTTAATTTAGATTTGTCTTTCTAAAGCTTTTAGGACAATTTTCTGCTTACCCTTTTATTATATTATAAATAAAATATTAATATATAATATATTTCAAAAATACATTGATAATAATCTTAATAAATTAATAACAATAATAATGATTTTCTTTGTTACCCAAAACTTATTAACTTAAGCTCTGTTCTTAATCTTTTATGAATTATTCTGTATCTTTAAACTTCCTAAAATATTTATATTCTTACCCCCAAAATGTTTTATAATTTATTAAATATTGTTACATATAATATAATTACTAAAATAACCTTGCATCTTTTATAAAATATCCATTTTATCCCTGAACTTCTTAAGTATTACCCAAAATATCCTAAAACGTATATAATTACAAAACTAACTTCAAGATTTTATTAAATTACTATTTCAATCTCAAATATATATTTTGTTTCTATAATTATAGCTTTATCGAAGGACCGAATCCCATTCCCAAAACTCTTCAAGTTTTTGCTTCATTTTTAAGTCCATTTTCGAGCTTTACGGTTATCGACTTTTTATAACTTTTAATTTAATCTATCGACCATCAGACCTTATCAATATTTTTCAATATTTTCACATAAAGTAGCCCCAAAATTCACTCAAAAAAGTTTGATTTTGGGATAAATTCACCAAGGCCAAACCATAATCTCAAAAATAACAATAATTCAACTAAATTCAACATAAAACTCAATCAAACTTAACAATAATCAATCAAACCAACATTGACTTTTCAAATTCATATTTAATTATTATAAAATTACCAAATTCTACCTCCGTATGAAATCAAAATAATGAAAACTCTGGAGAATTTTTTTGACTGAGCTGTTGAAGAAGAAAACGTCAGAAATCGCCTGTACCTCCTAGAACTCCAATTGGTCGTACTCAAGGGGAAGAGAAGCTACGTCACTGTCAACTTCTACCAAACAAAAGTAACACCAACGTGTAGAAGAGGAGGATACACTTTTACCATATTAGATTTTTTATTAGAATTACCTATCAGAAGAAATCGAAGCCAAAAAGTCAAAGAAGTCACGGTTTCTTCCCTCACCCACGGTCTCTCTTTTTCTCATTTTCCTTAAGCATAGTTTGGTGGTCGAATTAAAAGAACAAAGGTGATTGATGATGATTTATAACCAAGTGTTATTAGTTATTAAATGAAGGAAATATATGTGCCATGATCATATATATAATTTCAAGCATATAAGCCACATTTCATTTTTCTTTTTGTTTCCTTGATGGCTTCGGCCAGTTTCTTTTCTTTTTTTTTTTGAACTTTAACAATAATAATAATTAAATTTTTTTATCTTTTTTAAAATATCTCATTATAATAAAAATTATTTAGAAAGTCTAATAGATTTTAAATTCAAAGTATCATAAAATTTAATTTAATTACTTTTAGAAAAAATGATTTTCTTTACATAAAATTCTCAATAAATATAATAAATCATAAATCACTCATTAAATTTTCAAAAACTTGGTTTGTTATACGAGTCGAGTCAAAAGCTTTGTTATCTGTATATTGGAACTCTTGTTTTATGTATTTATGTTTTGCCTTACTCTTACCCTGTCCGGTTTACGTTTATCCTTAGATGAGTGATACGCTCTTCTGTATAACGCTTTTGTTTAACTTCCTTCTAAGGCTCCTAGATATAAACTCTTTTCAACTATATTATATCTGTTTATTTTACTTTTAGAGGTCAAAGCACCTCGCCACCTCTGTTTTACATCCTAGGTGTAAAGCTCTCTGTGGTAGGGTGTTACACAAACTTTACTTAGATTAGTGTTTTGCAATTTATACTCTTTACATTACCAACGTAACAATTACATCCGTTACTAGTGAATGATAGATTATAAAACTTTCTAAATCAAAATCCAAATGAAAGTTAAGCTCTTGCCAATTTTTTTTAAATATCTCGATGCATTCATAGTGAATGATAGATTATAAAACTTTCTAATATTAATCTCTTTCATAAATAGATTTTATGTGAAATGATATGGAGCTGTTTGGGTTTTACTATGTCATCAAATCAAGTAAGATTTTTAGATTATTCAGGTTTTTTAGTTAAATATATAAGACTCAAAAAATTATTTTCTTATCTGTTGAGAGAGATAAATATAAATAAATATAAACAAAAAAAAAGAAAACATAATGTTACTCTCGGTTAATTCTTAATAAACATAGCATGCCTTAATACATCAACCAACAACACTAAGAAAGACATTAAAAAGATGACTTCAGATATGATTAAACTCAATCCCGAGTTTTGATTTCGATCATTCGTTGCTCTTAGAATTTCACTTAAACACCATTTTTTGACTATGCAAAGATTTTGCGCCTTTTTTTTCTAATCAAAATTTGGTCTTTGTTCTAATGTCATAGAGAAAACAAAAGCTAATTATCCAATCCAAGGGATGGTATTAGTATTCTTTTTAGTACAAGATTTAACACACATTACACTTACAACTTCAAATTTTAGATATCTTCGTACTAAAAAGCTGCCATTATAGTTAAGTTAGTCCCCACAATCTTTTTCAATTGTAATAAAAAATTCTTGTCGAATTTCATTTTCTTATCAAAAACTTCATATTTGTGAACCATAATAACTATACTATATTTGTTGTTTTTCTAGCACACTAGGCTTCAAAATGGTAGGTATAACGATCGGTCAATATGAAACGTTTTCTTCTTTGTAATGTAACTTGATATTCCATGGGTCAAGTTGGCAAAAGCGAATGAGAAGTTATATGGTATCTTAAGCATTGTTCACCATAACGTTCTCTTTTCACTTTTCAACCTTGGCAAAAGAGCTGGATGTGCTATCACTTTTTGAACATAATATGCAAAGCTCTCAAATATAATACGAGGTGCGACATTTATATCATATTCTTTTGTGCATGGCAACTAAGCAAAATTCCTTATATGTTCAAAGAATTTTTTTTCTAATTTTCCTAATTCACGTACTTTTATTTTCTCGCAAGAAAAGATATTGAACATATTGCTCTATTTTAAATTGATTTGTTAATTATTTATATCTTGGTTCTAGCTATTTCTTGCGAATCAAGTAGGGAAAAATACACCTAATATTGGAATACCACCAACCGATATATAATGATATCACTAATGTGCTGTGATACACCCTGATAATTTATAGAAAAAGAATATGAAAAATTTTATTAACACGGATTAACAGGAAAATTAAAAGTTTTATACATGTCGATAAACCAAGCAAAGAAAATATGTAGGTCTATTAGCT
>NC_029776.3:102080942-102082796 GCF_000817695.3 Arachis duranensis
GCAAGTTTGAGACTTGCATGGGCCATTGGAGGAAATATATTTTTTAAAGCCATGAATTTTCAGAGCATAAAAATAATGGCCTATCCATGCCGACGAGTGTTAATATGTTCCGTTTTATCTTGTATAAGTTTTTGTTCCAAGAAAGAAATTGAATTGCGTTTAAAACCTTAACAACGATACGATGGAAGTTTTAGAAACATATTTCTACCAAACAATATGTATATGGAGCAAATTATAGAACTTGTTATAGTACTACATAACTGTCTTACTATGAAAAAAGTTTGCCGGAACACGTAAGGGAAATTGATGGAAGCTCTCTCCCTAATACCTAAAAGTACATGTATTTGACATGTTCTTTACCTTAGTAAAAAGAGCAAAACTTCTTGCAAAATTTATTTAGATTAGTGTTTTGCAATTTATACTCTTTGTGTTACCAATGTAACAATTGCATGCCTTACTTCCTTTATTACTAAGAGTGCCATAAATCAAAATCCAAATGAAAGTTAAGCTCTTGCCAATTTTTTTTTAAATATGTCGATGCATTCATAGTGAAGGATAGATTATAAAACTTTCTAATCTCATTCTCTTTCATAAGTAGATTTCATGTGGAATGATATGGAGCAATTTGGATTTTACTATGTCATCAAATCAAGTAAGATTTTTAGATTATTCCAGTTTTATTAGTTAAATATATCACTCAAAAAATTGTTTCTTACCTGTTGAGAGAGATAAATATTAAATAAATACTAATGGAAAAAGAAAACATAATGTTCTCTCTGTTAATTGTTTATAAACATAGCAAGCTTTAATGCATCAACCAACAACGCCAAGAAAGACAATAAAAAGATGACTTCAATTAAGGTTGAATTCAATCCCATGTTTTAGTTCCTATCATTCGTTAACCTTAGAATTCCACATAAACAACCATTTTTTGACCATGCATAGGTTTTGCGCCATTCTTTCTAATAAAAATTTGGTCTATGGTCTAATGTCATAGAAAAACAAAAGCTAATTATCCAATCCAAGGTGTGGTATTAGTATTCTTTTTAGTACAAGATTTAGCACACATTACCCTTGCAACTTCAAATTTTAGATATCTTCGTACCAAAAAGCAATAATTATAGTTAAGTTAGTTGCCACAATCTTTTTCAACTGTAATAACAAAATTTTTGTCGAATATCATTTTCTTCTCAACAACTTCATATTTGTGAACCATAACTATGCTATATTTGTTGTATTGCTAGCACATTAGGCATCAGAACCATGGGTATAAAGTTCGAACAATATGAAACGTTTTCTTCTATGCAATATAACTTGATATTCCATGGGTCAAGTCAACAAAAGCAAATGAGAAGTTCTATGATATCTTAAGCATTGTTCACCATAACGTTCTCCTTTTACATTTTAACCTTGGCAAATGAGTTGGATATGTTATCACTTTTGAACATAATATGCAAAGCTCTCAAATATAATACGAGGTGTGGAATTTATATCATATTCTTTAGTGCACGCCAACTAAACAAAATTCATTATATGTTCAAAGTAATTTTTTTCTAATTTTTCTAATTTGCGTACTTTTACATTCTCAGAAGCAAAGACATTGAATATATCGCTCTATTTTAAATTGATTTGTTAATTATTTATATATTGATTCTAGCTATTTCTTGCGAATCAAGTAGGGCAAAATACACTTAATATTGGAATACCACCAATAGATTTATAATGATATCACTAACCTGCGGTGATACACCCTGATAATTTATAAAAAAACAATATGAAAAATTTTAATAACATGGATTAACAAGAAAATTAAAAGTTTTATAGATGTCGATAAACTAAGTAAAGAAAATATGT
>NC_029776.3:102082805-102117291 GCF_000817695.3 Arachis duranensis
TGCATGGGCCACTGGAAGAATTTTGTTTTTTAAAGTCATGAATTTTCAGAGTATAAAAAAATGGCCTTTCTATGTCGACGAGTGTTGATATATTCCTTTTTATCTTTTATAAATTTTTGTTCCAAGAAAAAAATTGAATTGAGTATAAAACCTTAACAACGATACGATGGAAGTTTTTGAAACATATTTCTACCAAACAATATGTATATAGAGCAAGTTATAGCACTTGTGTTATGGTACTACAAAATTGTCTTCCTATGAAAAAAGTATGCCGGAAAATGTAAGCGAAATTGATGGAAACTCTATTCCTAATACCCAAAAGTACATGTATTTGACAAGTTCTTTACCTTAGTAAAAAGAGCAAAACTTCTTGCAAAATTTACTTAGATTAGTGTTTTGCAATTTATACTCTTTATGTTACCAACATAACAATTACATCACTTACTTCTTTTATTGCTAAGAGGGCCATAAATCAAAATCCAAATGAAAGTTAAGCTCTAGCCAATTTTTTTAAATATCTCGATGCATTTATAGTGAAGGATAGATTATAAAACTTTCTAATATTAATCTCTTTCATAAGTAGATTTCATGTGGAATGAAATGGAGCTGTTTGGATTTTACTTTGTCATCAAATCACTTAAGACTTTTAGATTGTTCCAATTTTATTTGTTAAATATATCACTCAAAAATTGTTTTGTTACCTGCTGAGAGAGATAAATATTAAATAAAGACAAACAGAAAAAGAAAATATAATGTTAATTTCTGTTAATTGTTTATAAACATAGCGTGCTTTAATGCATCAACCAACAACGCCAAGAAAGACAATAAAAAGATGACTTCATTTATGGTTGAATTCAATCCCAAGTTTTTGTTCCGATCATTCGTTGACCTTAGAATTCCACTTACACAACCATTTTATGACCATGCAAAGGTTTTGCGCCATTCTTTCTAATCAAAATTTGTCTCTAGTCTAATTTCATAGAGAAAACAAAAGCTAATTATCCAATCCAATGGGTGGTATTAGTATTCTTTTTAGTACAAAATTTAGCTCACATTACCCTTTTAACTTCAAATTTTAGATATTTTCGTACCAAAAAAAAACTATCATTATAGTTAAGTTAGTTGCCACAATCTTTTTCAACATTAATAACAAAATTCTTGTTGAATTTCATTTTCTTCTCAATAGCTTTATATTTGTGAACTATAACTTGGCTACATTTGTTGTTTTGCTAGCACATTTGGCATTAAAACCATAGGTATAAATTTCAAACAATATGAAACATTTTCTTCTATGCAATGTAACTTGATATTCCATATGTCAAGTCGGCAAAAGTAAATGGAAAGTTCAATGGTATCTTAAGCATTGTTCACCATAACGTTCTCCTTTTACATTTTAACCTTGGTAAATGAGGTGGGCATGCTATCACTTTTGAACATAATATGCAAAGCTCTCAAATATAATACGAGGTGCAGAATTTATATCATATTCTTTAGTGCTAACCAACTAAACAAAATTCCTTATATGTTTAAAGAATTTTTTTTCTAATTTTCCTAATTCATGTACTTTTATTTTCTCACAAGCAAAGACATTGAATATATCGCCCTATTTATAATTGATTTGTTAATTATTTATATATTGATTCTAGCTATTTCTTGCAAATCAAGTAAGGCAAAATACACCTAATACTAGAATGCCACCAACCGATATATAATGATATCACTAATGTGTTGTGATAAACCCTGATAATTTATAGAAAAAGAATATGAAAAATTTTATTAACACGAATTTCAGGGAAATTAAAAGTTTTATACATGTCAATAAACTAAGCAAAGAAAATATGTAGGCCTACTAGCTCATTTGGATAGAGTGTTGTGCTAATAACGCGAAGGTTGCAGGTTCGAGACATGCATGTGCCATTGGAGAAATTATGTTTTTTAAAACCATGAATTTTCAGAGTATAAAAATAATGGCCTATCCATGCTGACGAGTGTTGATATGTTCCTTTTTATCTTTTATAAGTTTTTGTTCCAAGAAAGAAATTGAATGGCGTATAAAACCTTAACAACGATACGATGGATGTTTTTGAAACATATTTTTTCCAAACAATATGTATATGGAGCAAATTATAGCACTTGTTATGGTACTACATTATTGTCTTCCTATGAAAAAGATACTACAAAATTGTCTTCCTATGGAAAAAGTATGCCGAACAATGTAAGCAAAATTGATGGAAGCTCTATTCCTAATACCCAAAAGTACATGTATTTGACAAGTTCTTTACCTTAGTAAAAAGAGCAAAACTACTTGCAAAATTTACTTAGATTAGTGTTTTGTAATTAATATTCTTTATGTTACCAACGTAACAATTACATCCCTTACTTCCTTTATTGCTAAGAGAGCCATAAATCAAAATCCAAATGAAGGTTAAGCTCTTGCCAATTTTTTTTAAATATCTCGATGCATTCATAGTGAAGGGTAGATTATATAACTTTCTAATCTTAATTTCTTTCATAAGTAGATTTCATGTGGAATAATATGCAGCTGTTTGGATTTTACTATGTCATCAAATCAAGTAAGATTTTTAGATTATTCTAGTTTTATTAGTTAAATATATCACTCAAAAAATTGTTTCGTTACCTGTTGGGAGAGATAAATATTAAATAAAGACAAACAGAAAAAGAAAACATAATGTTACTCTCTGTTAATTGTTTATAAACATAGCATGCCTTAATGCATCAACCAACAACGCCAAGAAAGGTAACATAAATATGACTTCAATTATGGTTGAATTCAATCCCAAGTTTTAGTTCCGATCATTCGTTGACCTTAGTATTCCGCTTAAACAACTGTTTTTTGACCATGCAAAGGTTTTGCGCTATTCTTTCTAATCAAAATTTGGTCTCTGTTCTAATGTCATAGAAAAAACAAAAGCTAATTATCCAATCCAAGGGGTGGTATTAGTATTCTTTTTAGTACAAGATTTAGCACACATTACCCTTACAACTTCAAATTTAAGGTATCTTCGTACCAAAAAGCTATCATTATAGTTAACTTCGTTGCTACAATCTTTTTCAACAGTAATAACAAAATTCTCGTCGAATTTCATTTTCTTCTCAACAACTTCATATTTGTGAACCATAACTATGCTATATTTGTTGTTTTGCTAGCACATTAGGCATCAAAACCATGGGTATAAAGTTCGAACAATATGAAACGTTTTCTTCTATGCACTGTAACTTTATATTCCATGGGTCAAGTCGGCAAATGCAAATGGAAAGTTCTATGGTATCTTAAATGTTGTATACCATAACATTCTCCTTTGAACATAATATGCAAAGCTCTCAAATATAATACGAGGTGCTGAATTTATATCACATTCTTTAGTGCGCACCAACTTAACATAATTCCTTATATGTTCAAAGAAATTTTTTTTCTAATTTTTCTAATTTGCGTACTTTTATTTTCTCACAAGCAAAGATATTGAATATATCGCTCTATTTTAAATTGATTTGTTAAATATTTATATATTGATTCTAGCTATTTCTTGTGAATCAAGTAGGGCTAAATACACCTAATACTGGAAAACCACCAACCGATATATAATGATATCACTAATGAGTTGTGATACACTCTAATGATTTATAGAAAAAGAATATAAAAAATTTTATTAACACGGATTTCAGGGAAATTAAAAGTTTTATAAATGTCGATAAACTAAGCAAAGAAAATATGTAGGCCTATTAGCTCAGTTGGTTAGAGCGTCGTGCTAATAACGCGAAGGTCGCAGGTTCGAGACCTGCATGGGCCATTGGAGGAATTATGTCTTTTAAAACCATGAATTTTCAGAGTATAAAAATAATGGCCTATCCATGCTGACGAGTGTTGATATGTTCCTTTTTATCTTTTATAAGTTTTTGTTCCAAGAAAGAAATTGAATTGCGTATAAAACCTTAACAATGATACGATGGATGTTTTTGAAACATATTTCTTCCAAACAATATGTATATGGAGAAAATTATAGCACTTGTTATGGTACTACATTATTGTCTTCCTATGAAAAAGATACTACATAATTATCTTCCTATGAAAAAAGTATGCCAGAAAATGTAAGCGAAATTGATGGAAGCTCTATTCCTAATACCCAAAAGTACATGTATTTGACAAGTTCTATACCTTAGTAAAAAGAGCAAAACTGCTTGCAAAATTTACTTAGATTAGTGTTTTGCAATATATACTCTTTATGTTACCAATGTAACAATTACATCCCTTACTTCCTTTATTGCTAAGAGAGCCATAAATCAAAATCCAAATGAAGGTTAAGCTCTTGCCAATTTTTTTAAATATCTCGATGCATTCATAGTGAAGGGTAGATTATATAACTTTCTAATCTTAATTTCTTTCATAAGTAGATTTCATGTTGAATAATATGCAGCTGTTTGGATTTTACTATGTCATCAAATCAAGTAAGATTTTTAGATTATTCCAGTTTTATTAGTTAAATATATCACACAAAAAATTGTTTCGTTACCTGTTGAGAGAGATAAATATTAAATAAAGACAAACAGAAAAAGAAAACATAATGTTACTCTCTGTTAATTATTTATAAACATAGCATGCTTTAATGCATCAACCAACAACGCCAAGAAAGGCAACATAAATATGACTTCAATTATGGTTGAATTTGTAAGACCCACATCGATTGGGGAGGAGAACGAAGCATGTCTTATAAGGGTGTGGATACCTCTCCCTAGCGTGACGCGTTTTGACGAGTGAGTGTGGGGGGCTTCGGCTAGCATCCCTATCGTCAAAGGCAAAACCGTGAGGTCTTGTGTGCCAAAGCGGACAATATCGTGCTAGCGGATGGTCTGGGCTGTTACAAAATTCAATTCCAAGTTTTAGTTCCGATCATTCGTTGACCTTAGAATTCCGCTTAAACAACCGTTTTTTGACCATGCAAAGGTTTTGCGCTATTCTTTCTAATCAAAATTTGGTCTCTATTCTAATGTCATAGAAGAAACAAAAGCTAATTATCCAATCCAAGGGGTGGTATTAGTATTCTTTTTAGTACAAGATTTAGCACACATTACCCTTACAACTTCAAATTTAAGATATCTTCGTACCAAAAAGCTATCATTATAGTTAACTTAGTTGCCACAATCTTTTTCAACTGTAATAACAAAATTCATGTCGAATTTCATTTTCTTCTCAACAACTTCATATTTGAGAACCATAACTATGCTATACTTGTTGTTTTGCTAGCACATTAGGCATCAAAACCGTGGGTATAAAGTTTGAACAATATGAAATGTTTTCTTCTATGCACTGTAACTTTATCTGCCATGGTTCAAGTCGGCAAATGCAAATGGAAAGTTCTATGGTATCTTAAACATTGTACACCATAACATTCTCCTTTGAACATAATATGCAAAGCTATCAAATATAATATGAGGTGCGGAATTTATTTCATCTTCTTTAGTGTGCACCAACTTAACATAATTCCTTATATGTTTAAAGAATTTTTTTCTAATTTTCCTAATTTGCTTACTTTTATTTTCTCACAAGCAAAGATATTGAATATATCGCTCTATTTTAAATTGATTTGTTAAATATTTATATATTGATTCTAGCTATTTCTTGTGAATTAAGTAGCGCTAAATACACCTAATACTGGAAAACCACCAACCGATATATAATGATATCACTATTGAGCTGTGATACACCCTGATGATTTATAGAAAAAGAATATGAAAAATTTTATTAACACGGATTTCAGGAAAATTAAAAGTTTTATACATATCAATAAACTAAGCAAAGAAAATATGTAGGCCTATTAGCTCAGTTGGTTAGAGCATCGTGCTAATAACGCGAAGGTCGCAGGTTCGAGACCTGCATGGGCCATTAGAGGAATTATGTTTTTTAAAACCATGAATTTTCAGAGTATAAAAATAATGGCCTATCCATGTTGACGAGTGTTTCAATGTTCCTTTTTATCTTTTATAAGTTTTTGTTCCAAGAAAGAAATTGAATTGCGTATAAAACCTTAACAACGATACGATGGATGTTTTTGAAACATATTTCTTCCAAACAATATGTATATGGAGCAAATTATAAAGAAAACTAGATGAAAACAAGAATTAAACCCTAGATATAAGATGTAGTCTAACCTAAAACCCTAATTCTAGAGAGAAGATGGAGCTTCTCTCTCTAGAAACTAACCTACATGATGCTAAGCTAAAACTAATTGCTCCCCCCTTGTCCAATCTCAATTCTGCATGAAATAGTCTTTGGAATCAGTTGGATTTGGGCTTGGGAAGCTCAGAAATCGCCCCCAGCATTTTCACTTTAATGAGGTCACATGCTGGCTATGACATGTACGCGTCGCAAGAATGATGCACCTCTTCACGCGTGGACATCTGTCATGTGTGCGCGTCGCTCTAAGCACTCCAAATCCTTGTTTTTTCTATGAATTCTCCATTTTTCATGCCTTTCTCTTCACTTCTTTCATCTAATACTTGCCTTCTGAATCTGAAATCACTCAACAAATATATCAAGGTATCGAATGGAATTAAAGTGAATTAAATTTAGCTATTTTAAGGCCTAAAAAGCATGTTTTCGCACTTAAGCACAAATTTAGGGAGAATTACAAAACCATGCTATTTCATTGAATAACTTTAGAAAAGCTGATAAAATTTCCTAAATTAAGCACAAAATAAACCACAAAATTGGGGTTTATCACCGCCTCACTTGTCTAACTTGCATGACGTATTCCACATGTTACAATTCCGTAAGTACACATCGGATGCGACTCATGTGTTAGAGCCTGAGTCGGTCGAGTTGAGGGAGAACTTGACATTTCAAGTAACACCGGTCCGTATTGACGACACTAGCGTGAAGAAACTACGAGGAAAGGAAGTTCAATTGGTCAAAGTTGCTTGGAAGAGAGCATGAGTGGAAGAGCATACTTGGGAGTTAGAGTCCGAAATGCGGAAGGATTATCCCGAGCTATTCTCAGGTAAACACTAAATTTTGGAGACAAAATTTTTTATTTGGTGGGTAGAACATAAGAACCGCGATTAACTAACCGATTAATTAAATAATTAAATTACCCAAAAATAGGATCCAAAAATTTAGAATGTTAATTAGACAATTTGAATATGATTTCCAGACTCAGTAGATTTTTCTAAGTTGGAAAATGTAATTTTCTGCGAAAAATTGCATAAAAACTCAAACCGGAAAATGAACCGGCAGTACCAGCTTAAAAGTCTGTCCGAGCATTAATTTTAAAGGTTTGTTCCGAAATTAGGCTAAACAGGCCAAAAATGCTAACGGGTTAGACCGGGCCTTATTTGGGCCCAAGTCCAACATATATAAGTTCATTAATGAACTCATCTTGGCCTCATAAACACAATACACCGCTGCAAGAGTGAAGTGAGAGGGGAGAGATAAAACACTATTCACATCTAACTTCCGGTGGCCATATATCGAGCTATGGTGCTTCGATTCACGTGCTGTCAGTGGCTATGCGAAGCTCTCGCCAAGCCTGTTACTTTCATTTAATTTTCATAGGTAAGATTTCAAAATTTCTCTTCCTTCCATCAGCCATAAGAAATTAAAAAATGTGGGTTTTGGTTTTGAGTAAATTTTTGTATTTTGATTGTTTAGGTGGTATCTAAGGTTGGTCTATTGGTGGTTTGTGCCCCAAACACCATCAGAAAAGGTAAGAAAACTCTTTACCTTTGTGAAATTGTGATTATGATGAACCCTAGGGTGACTAGTTATAAATTGTGTGCATATAGCTTGATTATTGTGAATTTGGGAGCCTTTGGATTTGAGTTGGTGGCTTGGTTGTGGTTGAAAGCTTGTTGGAATCAAATCTTGGTGTACAACACATATTGGGAATCGGCCAAGGTATGTTTTTGCTTTCTTCTATGTAATATATAATATTTTAAGACACTTAGGCTAGTGATCTATAGGATAGGTTGGATTGAAATGGCTTGTTGAATTTGTTGAATGATGATGTATGATGCATTGATGACATTGATGATTTGGATGAATAATATTGTTGAGTATAATAAATAGTGTTGAATATTGATATTGTGAATGTTTTAAGTTGATTATTATGGTTTGTAGTAATAGAATGATGATTGATGAGGGTGTTGGTGGAGAAATGCTTATGGTGTCATGTATTTGATAATTGAGATTGTGGATTATGTAATGTGAGTAAAAATTAGATATGAATGGTGAATTGTGACATAAAGGGTAAGCTATGAGGTAAATTGGAGTTTAGTGTGGTTTTGGTTATGGATTTTAAGGATTTGAGAAATTAGTGAACTTTGGTAAAAATGGATTTTTGGCAAACTTTGACGGATTATATCTTGAGTTACAGTTTTTGAAATTGAATGAATTTTATATCAAATTAAAGATAATTCTAAGAGCTTTAAAACGGTATAAAATTTGTAGAAATATGAATTTTTTAGTCCAAGATATGATCGTTGGAAGTTTGTGTCAGAAATCTAAATTCTGTGAAGCTGCAGAATTTGTGATTTTTGGTTTGTGTGTGCACACACACTACTGTGAGCGTGCTCTGATCAGTGGCTTTTTGACTTGTGCGCACGCACACCCTGTGAATTTTTGAAAACATGCGCACGCACACACAGGGAGGTGCCTACTGTTGGAAGCGCTATCACACTCTGGTGCACACACACCCTGCGAAATTTACAAGTTGTGCATACGCACAACCTCGTGCGCATGCACACGCTGGGAATGGCAATTTATTCAGGGTGATCGCACGCATCTGTGTCGCATTTAAAATGAAAACTTTTACTTTCTGTGCGTACAACTTTTATGCGTACACACACTACCCTATTTTTTAATAAACATATTATTTTTAACTACTTTACCTTCCCAGCAGGCTTGTAAACTTTCGTGACACTTATATAAGACTCTTTAGCTTATTTTTGGGTGTTAAAACATAGAGAAGGCTCAAGGTGAAATCAATTAAGGATTTTCTTGCAAAAGTTTAGAAAACGGAGACTTAGGTTTTTGGAGTACTGAGGACGGATTTGGTTGAGTGAGAAGGCGGGGTATTTTATTGATGATTACTGACAGAAAATTGTGGAAGTGGTGAATTACTGAGTATTGAATGAAATGATTTTGAAAACCACTGATGTAATATTTTTAAATTGAGATTATTGAGACGCTATGCACCTGGCAAGGACGGCGGTTAATCCCGCCTGTCGAGGTCGCGGCGGTGGCATAAGGGCGGTGGTTAGTCCCGCTTACGTTGAGATGTGAGGTCCGTGGCAAGAGTATCCCGCTCGCATCCCTTCGCAATCACTATAGTGTGCAGGCACTGACATCCTAGACTGAGATCCAGGCATGATATCTCAGAGGTTCCCATTATGAGACCGAAGGGTGACATCTCCATGGAGGTGTGTCGTTTTGGCAGCTAAACCGACGATGTGATATCACAGTCAGATAGGACAGGCATTCATCATCTGCATCTTTTATCTGTTTGCTTGCTTTTTTGACTTGAATTGCTTGCCTAATTGTATAACATACCTAATTTTCTATTTGAATTACTTGATATACATGTTTATACTTGTGCTTTACCTGCATTGTATTATTTGTGTTTTCTGCTAGGATTGAGGAGGTTCGGTAGGCGGTGGCGATGGGATTGCAGGGAGGTTAGGTTGGCGAAGGCTGTGGGACAGCAGAAAATTGATAGATTATAAATTCACTAAGTTAGATTACCCTTTTTCATTGTGGTTTTAAAGATATAGTTTTAAATGTACTTATGTTTTAAGTCTGAAATCTCATGATGGATATGAAGCTCTAGGATTGCCTCTGGTGTCCAGGAGTCTTATATCTTACATCACTGGGAACTGTTACCATATTGAGAACCTCCAGTTCTCATTCCATACTCTATTGTTGTTTTTTAGAGGCAGATCACAACCCACCTCGGTGAGTTGCTTTGATGGTGATAGAGCGGAGGATCCTTGTTATGTTTTGAAGTCTTTTGATTTCTTTTTATTAGATCTCTCACTTTTGTATTTATCTATGCCTTAGAGGCTTACTTTGAGAGAATTATTGTATAAGCTGTTTTACTTTCTAAAGCTCTGTATTGTCTGTATATAGCTCACGAGCTACGGCTAGATCTTTATACTATTATCCTCTTATATTTTGTTATATTATATCTATACCTTGTGCTATAAGTTTGTAGCTTCGGGTGAACGTTATGCGCTTTTTAAACTCTGTTTTTGAGCTTAATTCTTCATCCGACTTCTAGAATTATTATTGTTATTATATATATATATATATATATATAAGCTTTAGAATTGTCGTAACCTTTTGATAACCTTTGCTTTACGACGTGAGATAAGGCTTAGGATAATTAGGGTGTTACAATTACTAGCTTAAGTCTGTCCTGTACTAAGTTAGAGTAATAAAAACTATAGAAAATCTTAGAAAAATATTTAGAATTGAAAATTGGGCTTTAATTCTAAAGGTTTTGGCTTAAAATTAGACCAAACGAACCAAAAATGTTGAACGGTTGGACAGAGCCCAAGTTGAGCCCAAGCCCGACATATAAATACCCAATTTGTGAACCGATTCAGCTCATAACACACCAAAAAAGGGAGGGTTACTGAGATTGAAGAAGAAGAACCTTAACAAGGTTACTATTCATCTTCTTCTTCATTTGGTCATATCTTGAGCTACGTACTCCAATTCGCGTGCCGTTTGTGGCCATACGAAACTCTTGCCAAGTCCATCATTTCTAGTTAAACAAAGTGATAAGAAAATTTTAATTTTTTCCCCGTTCTCTACCCTAACAAATTTTAAATTTTGGATTTAATTATTCAGTAAATTTTGTGATTTTGGTTGTTTAGGGGTCATCTAGCATTGGATTACATTGGGCAAGGTAAGTCACCCTGATCTGTTATGATTTGGTAAAACGCTATGCGCCTGGCAAGGACGATGGTTAATCCTGCTTGTCAAGGTTGCAGCGCTAGTTTAAGTACGATGGTTAATCCCGCTTACGTTGAGATGTGAGGTCTGAGGTAGAGTATCCCGCTCGCATCCTTTCTGATCACAAGAACTAAAAAAATGTATGTCTCATTATTATAATTACTATCGTTATTATTTATTTCTAATTTTAATTAAGGACACTGTCATTAATTATAAAAGTTTATTCTTATAAAAAAATAATAACAATAATTCATAATAATATTTTGTTGGACATACACATTTATCTCCAAAAGTATCATTTCTAACAAGTTTCTTCATGACATTTTATGACACACTAGTAATTTTGCAAAAATACATCGATATGCAGACAGAAAATTGATATATCTTGAGATACATTTGTAAGGCTCATCTCTTCCATGTTCCAAAGATAAACAAATACATCAAAAAAGGTGCATGACCTGAACAAGTGACTACAATGTATTGCATATATGCACAATAATGGGATAATTTAATTCGTTCATGACATACAAAAAATCGTAAGAACAAACAATTTGATCTCCTTAGTTTGCATGTCCAAAAGTAAAATACAAATAATTATTTTCATATTGATTTTCTTATGGACTTTGGATATTTTGATTCATATGGCACTCTTTTGCTCGAAACATCTGCAGAAGAAGGCACATTGTCTTTCTCTTTAAGTGTAAGAATTTCCTAATTAATAAACAAAACAAGAGTTAGTTATTTAAGGCAAATTGAATTGCCATATAGATCTTGTTATTATTTTTCTGAAAAGCATATAAAGGACTTACATAACGAAATGCAACATCATCTACCTCAAGCATATGAACAATTTGACCCATCTTTAGTCGCTTAACGACATCCAAATCAATATAGCAAAGACAAATTAGTAACATTCGCTTCAGGGATCTTCGAGAGGGATGAAGCTCGATTAAAGGACTAACTCTTCACCACGATGATTTGCTACCATTCCCTTAAACCAATCAACCAAATTCATCTGAAACAAAATAAAGAACAAGAGCAGAGTTAAGTAACTATGGTGTTCATCGAATGAACAAATGAAAATCATTTTAAAAACCAATAATCACCTCTCTAGGAGGACTAGAATAATCAATGGGGGATCTTCCGGTAATTATCTCCATGAGAAGAACTCCAAAGCTATACATATCACTACGCTCATTAAGCATACCGGTGCTTGCATATTTAGGTGACACATATCTGTAAAAAATTAGTCGTAATCAAAATTAATAGAGACAACCACTCTACATCTCACTTTATCATTGTTGACATACCTATTATCCTTTCCATTCTACAAAGCATGCTCTCTTATAACATCTATAAACTAAGTGAGTGACTTGAACTCCAACTCTACCTGAACTTCAACCACTTCCATATTTTTTTTCTAATCAGTTCATAAACCAATCAACAATAAAATTCACATCAATGACATCAATGAATCAACCTTCGAAAAAAAATTGAAAAAAATATCTTGTACTTGCATAATTTTTTTTTTGTTTTTATTCTTCTTAGAGTGTGAAAATAAGAATTATGAAAGTGTGAAATAAGAAAAACTATGAAAATAAGAAGAAGAAGAAGTAGGAGGAAGAGTTAAAAAAAATAGTACTAAAAGTTTTTTATGGTAATCAGTGGCTAAGAGAAAAGGGGCTTGAATCTTAATCCCTATTTTGCTGAGTATTACTTTCTGCCTATTAAGATAGCTTCAGGAGATATTTCTACTTTTTGTCTCATAACAAGTCAAGAGACATTTTCTTTTTGTCTCGTAACCGGTTAGGAGATATTTTTCAATTTTGTCTCCTATGCAATAGAAACAGAAATAGAGTAGAAGAAAAAGAGAGAATCACACCCAAAAGTATCATGGTTCAGCTACTAAATGCAATGCAGCCTACATCCAATCTCCATCACAACAGTGACGGAATTTCACTATAATCAACTGATTACATACACCAATTCTTTCCTAGGAACTACCCATTCCTATCTGAGACAAGTCCAGAATCTATCCCCAAAATTGAACTTGACTTGGTCAACTACCAAGCTTTCAACCGCAAAGTACTAACCCAACTTGCAAGGGAATCCCCACAGGGTCATGAAACACAACACAGATGTACAAAGAAACTCTTAGACATCTATAAGTTTTTTCTTTAATTTTGCACTTTCTACCTTTTTCTTCTCACTGCCTTTTTCTTACAAACCTCACTGTGTTTGCCTTTTTCACCATGAGACTCAGACAGACAAAACTAAAGAAAAAAAAAACAAAATAAAACACATT
Source organism: Arachis duranensis (assembly GCF_000817695.3). Taxonomy (NCBI): domain Eukaryota; kingdom Viridiplantae; phylum Streptophyta; class Magnoliopsida; order Fabales; family Fabaceae; genus Arachis; species Arachis duranensis. Next base: position 102,096,080 of record NC_029776.3, read on the forward strand.
GAAGGAGAAGAACTTCTGTTAGCTTAAGGTAGCTATGAGAACTCTGTGCTTACTCTCCTTGTTTCAACCCTTAGTCGTTCACCTTTATTATAGAAGGAGAAGCTTCCAAGGTTAAAACCGGTTCAACCAAGCCACCATCTTCTTCTTCAACACACAACCGGTTCAGACTGAGAGAAGAGAGAGAGAATCCGAAAACAAATCAACATGCATTTACCTTTCTCTTATTCCTTCTCATCAATCTTCATCAATCTGAGCTCTTTATCTTGACTTTGGCTCCAAGAAAGACTTTCAACCCTTGATGGATCTCTGATCCCTGACAGCTCCTTCCTTTCCATATTTGCTTCTTCCTCCATGTAGCTTCAGAAGCTACCTCTTGTGTTGGATGAACAAAAAAGGAAACGAGCAAAAATCTTGAAGATCTTTTACATTTTTGGCATGAAGATCTTGAAGCTTCTGCTTTACATCTTGTCTTTAGTGGCAAAAATCTTAGCCACGCTATGCTTCAGATCTTCCTTTAGCAAAGGCCATCATCAACCTAGCCTTTTGCTTCTTCATAGCTTCTCTGTTTTCTCTGATAATTTCTATCTTCTTCTTCCCTGTTGACATGACCAAAACGTAGAGAGAGGGAGAGAGAGGAGAGAGAAGAAAGAAAAAAAACTTTCAATGGAAGCAATAAATGATATTAAAATGAATTAATTTTCACTTCCATTCCCCTATGCATAAAAAAACGCGTGGAGTCATTTAATGCAATCAAATCACTTTTAATTTTTCTTTTCCGTTACCAAGGCATGATAATCTAATCAAAGTTTGAATTCCATAACCCATCAAGGTAGGCAACCGAGGAAAGCATGCTCCACTACTTTCTTTCTTCTTTCAATTTCAGATCAAGGCTTGTTGGTCTCTTAACAAAAATTAATTTGGGCTATTCTCACGATACTTAGCCCAAATAGTTTTGATATTCATTTAAATGATTCAGCCATATAGTTTGAAATTATTTTTGCACAAGAACTGAATACTTTCTTATCTCATTGTGCTTATGTGACTTTTGGTCCAATAACAAAATCTACACACTAAATAAAATCATTAAACAGACAATTGAAAGCTAAAATCAAATTAACTATTTTCTTAATTAATAATATTTGATCATCATTATATTTAAAGTTTTTCAAATTCAACAGTTTTTAATCATGACATAAAAACTTTTTAAACGTGATATATAAAATAAAATGTTACAATTTTTTTTGGTAGAAGAAGACAATGAAGAAGAAGGGAGAGAAAGAAAAAAAGGAGGATAACGATGATGGTGATTTACATGATTTGATGCACAAATAAAACCATTTTACAATAACCGAAAATTAAAAATGTTCATGAATAAGACTTAAATTAGAATAAAACGGGTCGATCTGATATAAAATTAATAATTATATATTTTAAAATTTATATTCTAAAATAATAAAACTTAAAAATTAAATTTAATAAATAATATATCATATTTATACTAAAATAAATAATCTTAAAACAAAAATAATATTATATAATATAAAAAATATTACTCCAAATATAACAGTATATATATTACAGAAACCAATTTCAGATCCAGTCGAGTGACCAAAACATAAACCAAATACGACCCAAAAATAACAACGTTTAAAATAACAAATTCGAATCCAATAAAATATGTGCTGAACTGGTTTCAGGCCGGGACCAAATCTTGAACATTCCCCTCGAAACGCATGGTTGATGGTTCAACGGTCCAAAATCAAAATCCTAGGGATCTCCGAGACAGCTTTCAAACGTTGAGGTCATAATCACATTTCATGTCGCATAAACAATACCATTAATCCATCAATCAAAATCTCACAAGAACAAAGGCCTACCCGTTCCAATCCCATCTAAGTTTTGGCGCGTTGCCACCAGAAGGTAGACAAAAATGCCTCTGCCAGAACCTGGAACCCTCCACATCTTTATTATTTATTTATTCTTTAATTTTAGAACGGCCTCCGATACACTCTTCTAGAAGATCCCTCGCTTGATCCCCCCTCTCTAATCTCTATCCTCTCCGGTGCATATTCTTTCTGACTATTGCTACTGCTACCGCAAGTATTGTCTTCTCTTCCTCACTATCTTAAACTTAAGCCAATATTATAGAAATGTAATTGTCTTTGTTCTTTATTCAAAACTTTGCAATTCTCATTTGTTTTCTCCCCTTTCGCTATCCCTAAATTATGATTTACCCTGCAATTTCCTCTCTAAGCCCACCATTTATGGCGTTTTTGCCAAAGTTGAATAAACTGCAGCGAAAAACTTCTTTACGGACGCCATACTCAAGACGAATCGTTTGCTTCCAAAGCCAAAACCAAAACCAAAACCCCAATGCAATTGATAAACCTATGTTATTGATGAAGAAGAAGAAGCGGAAGACGGTGGAAAATGAGAAAGAAAATGGTAATGGTAATGGTGGTCCTTCTGCTCCTTCTTCGGAAGTTAGAAGGAGAGGAATGTTGTTATTGTGTGGTGTTGGTTATTGGGTTCAAGGTTTCAGGTGCTTTCCATGGCTTGCTCTTAATTTCCACATGGCTAACAGCCTCAACTTGAATCCCTCAACGTTGCAACTTGTGCAGTATTCTGCTAATCTCCCAATGCTCGCTAAGCCCCTTTATGGAATCATTTCTGATGCCATCTACATTGGTGGCGCTCACAGGATTCCCTATGTTTCTCTTGGAGGTAAACAACTATGAACCATGTCATTCATGTCTTCTGCCCTTTTTTTCCCTTTTCTCTTTGTTTTGTATGTATTTGTGTGCATATGCATTGAACTGCCTTCTTTTTGTATTTAGTTAAGTTTGGGCACCATTTTAATTGACTCAAACAAGAAATGACTTATTTAGCATTCGAGCTAGGCATGGAATCAGCCACCAGTATTTGCATCGGATTAGACGGCCTACATTACAACCCTTGATTGCAGCCTTTTCCTGAACCTTGTGTAATGCTCGATGTTTATATGCCGGCCTGCCCTTTTGATGTATTTAATTTGCTGAACATTATAATTGAGCAAACAAGAAATGACTTATCTAACAAGAGCTAGCCTCTGTGTGTTGCAAGCTGTGTATTGCGAATGAGAGTACTAAATTTTCCTGAATTTCAAACTCTGATGCATCAAACTGATAAGGTCACTGCATTTAACAAGCAGAGGGTAAGTGTTTCTGTTTGGTATAATTTTTTACCTTGCCTTTGGTTTTAATTAAAACTATAATTGTAATAGCGATAGCAGTTTTTTGTCCGTAGATTTGGTTTGTAAACTCAATACAACTGCAATCTCCAAGATTAATGAGATACTTATGTATATGCAGTAGGTTGTTTCATGTTTTAGAATAATCATGTTTATGATAAATGTCAAAAGCACTAGAAATGCTAAAAAGGAAAAGAAGAAAAGTTATCCTTGTATTTAACAATTGAAGTGATTTAACATGGTTGAAGTGCCGTTCACATTTATTGAATTTCTTCGGCAAAAGCAACTGATCTGGTATCCTACTAGGCACTTTTCTTTGTTGAGTCTATGTTTACCATTATTTATGCCGAGGAAGATACCTTATTCTGCCAATTATTTATAACTGTCTTCTATCTAAATGAGTTTCTTATTCATAAAATAAATGTTAGAATATACTTATTTTGTTCAATACACAGTACTTTTGCAGGTCATCTCTTGGGGTCTTCTGGCATCAGGCCCTGCAGCACGGGAAGTGCTTCTAAACTTGATTGCATGCGCGCTTCTCAGTAATTTAGGTGCATCCATTACAGAAGTAGCAAAGGATGCACTTGTAGCAGAATACGGAATGAAGCAAAAAATATGCGGCCTACAGTCATATGCATTCATGGCCTTAGCTGGAGGTGGAATTGTAGGCAACTTGATTGGTGGTTTCTTCTTACAGAAGATGCCTCCCAGAATTATGTTCATCATATTTTCTTCTCTATTGTCATTACAACTAGCAATTTCTTTATCCACAAGAGAGGAGTCTCTAGGCATAGAACTTTCAGATCGAAATCTTACTATGAAGTGCATTGCAGAGGATATAAGAAAACAAGCATATGATCTCATCATGGCTATTAGTGACGTATGCATCTTGCATCCACTTATATGGATTGTTGGATCAATTGCCATGGTACCTATGCTTTCAGGCTCTATCTTTTGCTATCAAACACAGTGTTTAAAACTTGATCCTATGATAATTGGGCTATCAAGAGTGACTGGCCAGATGATGCTTCTTTCAGCTACTGTGCTCTATAACCGTAAATGGAAGAAAGTAGCAATGAGAAAACTGATAGGCTTGGTGCAGATTCTATATGCTTCATCCCTACTTCTTGATCTCATTTTAGTGAAGCAGATAAATGTAAAATTGGGAATTTCCAATGAGGCGTTCACTTTTTGTTTCTCCGGTTTGGCCGAAATTTTGGCACAGTTTAAGCTCCTTCCATTTTCAGTGTTATTTGCAACTTTATGTCCCAAGGGTTGTGAAGGATCTCTCACCTCTTTCCTTGCATCAGCTTTGTGTCTATCATCAATAGTTAGTGGGTTCTTGGGTATTGGGTTGGCATCTCTCCTTGGCATTACGTCGGGTGATTTCTCAGGCTTGACTACTGGAATTCTTTTACAGTTTGTCGCAGCTTTAGTACCTTTAAGATGAAAGAGAGAGAGAGACATGGAAGTAAACATAGCTAGTCACCTGCAGCTTGTAATGTATAAATACAATGATGAGAGGGTATATTTGTTTCCATTTTCATTCTCCAGAACATGATTCGTGATTTCTTATCGTAGTATTAACCTAGAACCTCCCCTTGCTCAGTGCTAGAAAACCCCAATCCGATCATTGCGTTATTTTGTCCAAGAATGTTCAAAATACAAGTCGGACTCCCCACAATCACATACATGCAACTAACTTCTTTTAACCCCTCCGATCATTGTACATGCAACTAACTTCTTTTAACTACCTGATATTTCATTAAAATAACTCGTAGCTTAAGTAATTCTTTTTGCTTCATGCTGAATTGATGAATTCCGATGGTCGGGGAACACTTCATCACACACTCAATGGATAGTCTCAAGTGTTTTTCTAAATTGCGACCATGGTGTGCCATAGCGTTACGGCATAGCAGTTTTTGGGCTAACCTCCATTTTTAAGTGTGGCATTGCAGAAACAGTGTTGGGCAAATGGTGGTGTAATTGCGCCATTACGGTAGCCCCATGGCGGTCTAATACAACTGGACAACTGGTATGGGAAAATGGCGGGTGTTTTTGGATTTGTTTTTTTAAATGGTTAAGCCTTAATCACTCAAGAATATTGACAAAATTCTGTTTAAATGATAAAATAGTGGAGCAAGTACCATATGAGAGAGAGGCTCTGAAAGGACAGAAAAAGATAGTTGAGGGATGAAAAAATTGATTGCCTTTGTCATTACTATTATGCATATATATACAAGAACATTAAACACCCTAACCCTAATAAACATAATCTATCTAACCATCTATATACACCAGAATACCTAAGGAATACTTAAAGAGTACCTAATTAACAATATAAAATACTATTTAATATATAATCTTAATTACATCCCCGTTCAAGTTGGGGCACATGAAAATTGATGAGACCCATTTGTCATTATAAGAGAAAAAATTTTTAGGTGACAGTGACTTGGTTAGGATATCAGCAACTTGGTTTGTTGAAGAAACTAGAATGAGCTTAATCAGTCCTTCATGAACTCTATCACAAATAGTATGACAGTCAATCTCTATATGCTTAGTTCTTTCGTGAAAGACTGAATTAGCAGTCATATGGAGAGCGGATTGATGATCACAGTATATAACAATAGGACGAGAGAGGTATTCTAAAGTCTTTCAACAAGTAAGAGAGCCATACTCCCTCACAAGTGGGAAGAGCCACGGCTCTATATTCAACTTCAGCGGAGGAGCGAGCTATAGTATGTTGCTTCTTACTTCGCCACTTCGCCAAGAAATCAATGACTTTCCAAGAAAGAAACAAAATCCAAATACTGAAAGCCTAGTGTCTGGACAAGCTCCTCAATCTGAGTTAGAGAAAGCAGTGAGTGTGAGATTTTTGGAGGTGGAAAATAACACTCCCTTGGCCGAGCACCTTTAAGATATCGAAGTACATGCAAAGCAGCTTGGAAATGTTTTGTCGTGGCACAATCTAAAAACCGACCGAGCTTGCCAACTGCGAAGCATATATCTGGCCATGCATTGGTGAGGTAAATTAAACGTCCAATTAGCCGTCTATAAGGTGCACATCATCAAGAGGAATTCTTAAAGATTTAGATAGATGAGTTGTATAATCTATTGGCGTGGAGGCTAGATTTGCATTCATTAACCCAAACTCATCAAGCAAGTCTAAGTGTATATTTGCGTTGATACATGACAATGCCTTGCTGACTTCTAGCAATTTCCAAACTAAGAAAAAATTTTAATTCGCCAAGATTCTTAATTTTAAATTTGTTATCCAAGAGCTGTTTAATCCTTGCAATTTCTCTCCAATCATCTCCTGCTAAAACTAAGTCGTCTACATAAACAAGGATACATGTGAAGCATGAATCAGATAGTTTAGCGAATAAACAACTGTCTGATTTTGATTGAGTATATTCATCTTCAACGAGAACACAACATAACTTCTGATGCCACTGTCTACTAGCTTGTTTCAAGCCATATAACGATTTTTTTAACTTACAAACTGAACCAGCTGGCACTGCCATTAGGTTTCATATACACCTCTTGTAGTAAATCTCCATGGAGAAAAGTAGAATTGACGTCTAACTGGTGGACATACCATCCTTTAGAAGCAGCAATAGCCAAAAGCATTCTTAAAGTAGTGAGTTTGATTACTGGACTAAAGGTATCAAAATAGTCAAAACCTGCCATTTGAGTGAAGCCTCTTGCAACAAACCTTGCCTTGTGGCGTTCTACCTCACTATTGGGTTTGAACTTGATCTTAAAAATTCATTTGCAACTGATTGCCTTCTTTCTAAAAGGAAGAGAAGTCAGTTTTCATGTTTTATTCTCCTCAAGAGCATTCAATTCAGCACTTATTGCCTTACGCCGGGAATCATAAAGGAACCTCTTCATAACTTCTTGGTTCTGTGGTAGAGGATATAGCATCTGAAAAAGCTTTATACCTTATTGACAATGTGTTATAAGATACATAGTCAGAGAATAGATACTTCACTTCAAAGGAAGTTGGAGATTGTTGAGCCGAAATATTGACTTGCATGCAATGGTTAAAAAATATCTATGGCTAAAAGTAGATGGTGTGGCAATAGCCCCCCAAATGTCAGCATGAATCAAATCAAAAGGAAATTCAAATTTACTCAAACTATTAGAGAAAGGTAACCTCTTTTGTTTTGCAAAATGACATGAATCACATGGTACATCATTGTTTGGACATGAGATGAATAGATGCATTTTTCCTAATTGTTGTAATCTACTAAAAGAAATATGGCCTAACCTATAATGCCAAAGAACACTTTGTGAAGTGTGTGAAGTGTGTATGTCTTGTTCTTCTGTCATAATATTCAAAATCTTTTCTTCTAATTTGTTAAAGTTAACAGCCATCTTTGCTTGAGTATTCGTTGTATATAGCCCTCGGTTTTGATCAACAATTCCAATCATCTTTAAGGTAGGCTGCTCTTGAATCTCACAATTATGAGCATTCAACATAAAACAACAAGATAAGGCATTAGTAACTTTTGAAATAGAAATGAGATTACATTTAAAACTTGGTACATATAGAACCTCAGTCAAATAAAAATCAGCTGAAAAGAAAACTATTCCACATGATAATTTTAACTGGATTAATATGTTTAATAGAATGAAAATGTTTAAGACTAAAACAAATGTGAGCAGTTGCTCCAATATCTAAAATCCAATCTAAAAAATTCAATTCAAAATTGGAAAGAGAAATGAAATAAAATATATCAGCTGAAAGAGCATGAATGGTTGCCAAATTTTCATCATGAAGAGGTTCTTTATGTTGCTGTAATAGTGCAATAAGTGCTTCTTTTTGTCTATCCGAGAATCTCCCATCCAAACTGATCTTGCCTTCATTTTGGATAACTGTGGGGTTGCATTCTGTATTACTCGCAACTACTACTAAATTCACTGAATTAACTGAAAGAGGTACTCCATTAGAGTGATTTGGTTGCAAATGTGGTAGAAAGTCATGCTTCTGGTAACATGTATCCACCAAATGACCTTATTTTCCACAAGAAGACCAAAGTTTGGGAGCTCCTCTAGTAGTATCTTTGCCACCTTTACCACACCTTCTTCCTCTTCTTCTGACATTGTTGGCTCCAAATTGACCTTTTTCACCTCCAGTATTAACAAATTTGGCATTGCCTTGGCTAATCTGGTATGGCTCTCTTTCACCTATAGATTTAGTGTGAATAGCATTCACTAACATTCTAGAATCTGGTTCAATGAGATGCATCATTTGTCTCTCTTGTTGAAGAAATAGAGAAAAAATAGTATTCACATATGGAAGGGACTTAAGCAACATAATATGGGAGTGCAACTTGCATATTGGTCATTTAAACTTCTGAGAAAATGAATCATATAATACTGCAACCTATATTGCCTCATTATGTCTAATCCACAGCTACAATTACTCAAACAAGTACAAGTTGGTATGGGTCTGAATTCGTCTATTTCCTCCCAAATCCTTTCAATTTTGTATAGTAAGAGGTGATGGATAATTCACCTTGCTTTGTACTAAACAGATCTTCCTCAAGTTCAGCAATCTGAAATAGATCACCCTCATAAAATCGATGTTTGAGGTCCTTCCACAGTTCGTGTGCATTGTCGCACCACAGTACATTCTGCAAAATTTCTGGACTCAATGATTCAGGTAGCCATGATAGCACAAACGTGTTGCAACAGTCTCAAGCATCATACGAATCATTTGTTGGATGGTAAAATAGTGGAGCAAGCACCATGTGAGAGAGAGGTTCTGAAAGGAGATAAAAAGACAGTTGAGGGATGAAAAATTTTATTACCTTTGTTATTATTATTATTCATATATATAAAAAAATATTAGACACTCTAACCCTAATAAACATACTCTATCTAACTATCTACCAGAGTATCTAAGAAATACCTAAAGAATACCTGATTAACAAGATAAATTTAATATATAACTTTAATTACAAGTACGATTCCAACCGTAATTACGAAATGTAAAATAAGATTAACGGTAATTAAAGAATTCAAAATAAGGAAATAACTTTGACTTTTTCGGATTGATTTTTTATTATTTTCCAAAAAAATCTCTTAATTTAATTGCTACTATTTTAAAAACTAATCATTTAAATGTCACTATTTTTTATGTGAATGACCCTTCAAAATCAAAAGCTCTTCGGTTTCAATGTTTTCATGATTATTCATATAGTTTTTTATATGAATTACTTCAACAGCCGCCTAATATGAAAAAAACTTAGCTCATAAGTCATAGCTCCATCAAAGAGATAGTCTGCTATTGAGTATCCTGAGCTGAATTCCATTGGGTTAAAACATTCATGGATAAAACCCATTTTAGAAAATCTCGTAAACAAGGAATAACTGTTTTTTCTTCTGCAAATGTGCAAATTAGACCTAAAGTAAAAAACATGAACATACATATTTTCAAGAGATGTGGCGTGGATCTAAACTAACCCATACCATCCCTAAACCTTAATTTTAATAAAAATATCTAAATTAACCCACACCACCTCAAAACCCTAACACACTGCACTTCCCCCGCCCCTCACACACGATACTCACTCACCAACACACACACGGTTCTATGAAAGAAAGAAAAAGAAAGAAAAAAAGGAGAAAGAAGAAGAGAAGAGCTATGACGGGGGAGAAGATCGTCGGACCTTGGAGGGAGACCACGCCACCGAGCCGTCACTGCCGAACCGTCCACGAGCCGCCGTCGAGCAACAAAACCGCGAAGAGAGGGAGACGCACGAGGAAGAGAGGGCCGTCGCGACCAGTTCAGCCGCCGCGCCCAATCGCCGTCGTGTCACCGGCGTCGCCTTCGTTTGAACCTCCACCGTCGCTGCCAGCTTCCATCTCTGTCGAGGCTGGTTATGGATGAGAGGGGACAAAGCTGCCTCTACTGCCAGAGAACGCACTGCCGGTAAGGGTTTCGAGTTGATTTTAGTTCTTTTGAATTTCAGGAAAAATGTTACAATCCCTGCATGTTGGTTTCAGTCGCTGTCGCCGGAGTTTTGTTCACCGCTGTCGCTTAGGATGGCTACCGGGGCTGCCGCCAAACCGGTTCGGAGACCACTGCTGTTTCGTTTTGTTATTAACATAAGTATTTCTGTTTCGGAGACCCCGCGTTAGTGTTTTGTTACATGTATTAAAGCCTTTGCGATATTAATGGTTTTTAGAGTTAGTAACCAAGGTTGCATGTTGTGTTTTAAAGCTATTTATACTATTGCAAAAGTGAGCGGAGCTGGAATTGAAGTTGCCGTTGATTTTGGACTTAGAGAAAAGAGTTCAGTTGACGCGTTTAGGTTATGGTTTCGACTTGTTAAGGTAGGAGATTTTTCTAAAAACTAATTTATTTTAAATTGGAATTGTTATAAATTGATATGATGTGTGAAATGCATTTCTGGTGATTATGTAAGTCTTATGAATTATCTGGTTTGTCTTGGATGAATATGGTTGTCTGTTTGATTGCACTATTGACTGATTTTGTTAAATTGGAGATTTTTGGGTTGGTTTTATTTGAAATGATTTTGATAGTTTGAAATTATGAATTTTGCTTTATTGGAAACTGATTTGGTTTTAAACCCGATGGAAAGGGTTGAGGATTGGTTTGGTTGGGACCCGAAAAGGATGACAAAATCTAAGTTTTAGAGAAGATGTTGCCGAAATTTTAATAAAGTCTGAAACTTTAACTGAAATGTCATTTATAAAATTACAAATTTAGGAATTTTATTATTTTACTTGAATTATTTAAAAAAATGATGAATTATGCTTTGAATTGAATTATTGAAAAGAGAATTATGATTGAGCCTTATTTCTCAAGAAAAGACTTATGTTTGAAGGGTTGATTTAAGTATGAGAAGGGTTACATTTTTTTTAATTTGAATGAATTCCAGCCATTCTCTAGCAATTGGCTTGAGATCCATTCTCCTCAGTTGGTTTGGTTTGCATTTCTTGTCATTTATCCACTGAGTTCCCGGCAGACATATGTCTTTAAGGACTTGATCTAACCTTGGATTAGCTAGTACCCTCCTATTAAAGGATTCAAGGTCATGCTTTTGCGGGGGTAATTGAAAATCTCCCCCACCTTATCCAAATTAAAATACAGAGTCCTTCCTCAGACCATGGTGTTCCATGTATGGAATCCTTGTCCCTCCTTCTTTTATTTATCTTTTATCCACAGATTTGCATAAAACTCACGTACTCTCACTATTCCAACATTGGTTACAAGTTTGGCTAGAATTTCCCAACCCCTCTTTTGAATCTATTCTTGGATTTTTGGGTATTCATCTTCTTTCAAGTCAAACTTGACTTCCAGAATCACTGTCTTTTTGCACATTATTTCATAGTAATGTTCTTCATGAGGCTTGGAGTAAAATCTGTAAGGTTTATAGGCAATTGTTGTTGGGGAGCTTTCTTTCTTGTTTCTTGATGTAGATCTTCCACTCTTTGGGGCATGGGTTGTGAATAAATGAAAGAGCAAAGCATTTGCCATACCTAACTTAAAGGGTTTGCTCGTCCCGAGCAAAAAGAAAAGGAAGAGAGAAGCGGGTGAATAGTGAGGAAGGGCTTGTGAGCGAGAGAGATCGTCGAATGTTTAAGTAGAGAGAGGGGGTGTGGTTTCGAATTTTTTTAAAGGGAAAGGAGGTTGGAGAAGATAGCCAAATTTTAAATTGAAACGATAATATGAAAGACAAGAAAGATATGAATGAGATTTCTTTAAATTAAAAAGTTTTGGAAAAGATTTGAAAAAGATTTGGTTTGAAAAAGATTTGATTTAAAAAGATAAAATTGGAAAATAAATTGTTGAAAAAGATATTAATTGAATTGGTTTAACTTTTTTTTTGAAATTAAAATAAAAGAAAGTTGGATTTGGAGATATGATTGATTAAAAGATAAGGTTTTGAAAAGATATGATTTGAAAAAGTCAACTCTTCCTTCCTTTCTTTGCAATTTCGAAATGTTGGCTCACCCCCTCGTGGACGTTTAACTCCAAGAATGGGCGTTGAACGCCCATAGGAGACCATGACATGGTCCTGAGCCTGCCACTATTTGAGCGTTGAACGCCCAGGGAGCTTCCCTCCTGGCGTTCAACGCCAACTCTTCACTTCACAATGGGCGTTGGATGCCCATAATGCCTCCTCACTAGTGTTCAACGCCAGCCTTTCTCTCCTTTGGGCGTTGAACGCCCAGCTTCCTTCTTGTCTGGCGTTCAACGCTAGCAAGGGATTCTCTCTAGAATGTTCTGTATGCAATTCTAAATATTTCTGTCTCTATTCTAAGCGCTGCACATGATCACCAAAGTTAAAAAACAAAGGGAAACAATGAAAACTAATAAGAAATGAACTGAAAATGAATATGAATGAGAACAAATAAAAGAACTAGAACAGTAATATGCTACTTATGGTTAGGTTACCTCGCGACAAGCGCTTCTTTACCGTCATTAGCTTGACCTTACTGCTGTCATGTTAGTAATAGTGTAGAGCTCTCCCGCTCCAGATTATCCCGTAGGTAATGCTTGACTCTCTATCCATTCACTGTAAACCTTTTTTCAGAGTGTTTGCCTTTGAGCTCTATATGACCATAGGGTGATACATTAGTGACCATAAAAGGTCCTGTCCATTGTGACTTGAGCTTTCTGGGAAAAAGCTTGAGTCTGGAATTAAAGAGTAAAACCTTTTGACTTGGCTCAAAGACTCTAGAGGAGATCTTTTGATCGTGCCATTTCTTGGCCTTTTCCTTGTAAATTTTAGCATTGTTAAATGCAGCTTGTCAGAATTCATCAAACTCATTTAGCTGGAGCAATCTTTTGTCTCTTGCAGTCTTAGCATCAAAGTTGAGGAATCTGGTTGCCCAGTAAGCTCTGTGCTCCAGTTTTACTGGTAAATGACATGCCTTGCTATAGACCAGCTGGTAGAGGGACATCCCAATAGGGGTCTTGAAAGCTGTTTTATATGCCCAGAGGGCGTCATCAAGTTTCCTTGCATAATCTCTCCTGGAGGTGCTCATTGTTCTTTTCAGGATTCTTTTGAGCTCTCTGTTGGAGACCTCGCCTTGTCCATTTGTCTGTGGGTGGTAGGGATTTGCCACTCTGTGGCGAACACCATAACAGTGCAGAATTGAGTCAAGTTGTCTATTACATAAGTGAGTGCCTCTATCACTGATCAGTATCCTTGGGACACCAAATCTGCTGAAAATATATTTCTAGAGGAATTTCATTACCACTCGGGTGTCATTAGTGGGTGGTGCGATTGCCTCAACCCATTTAGACACATAGTCCACTGCTACAAGGATGTATATGTTCGAATATGAGGACGGGAAAGGGCCCATGAAATCTATTCTCCATACATCAAACAGCTCAATTTCCAAGATCCATTGTTGAGGCATCTCGTGATTATGAGGGAGGTTGCCATCCAATTGACAACTGTCAAAGTTGCGAACAAATTCTCGGGAGTCCTTGAAGAGCATTGGCCAGTAGAAGCCACTCTGAAAGATTTTGGTGGTTGTGCGCTCAACTCCAAAACGACCTCCGTAGTCGGAGCCATGGAAATGCCAGAGAATTTGCTGCGTTTCTTCCTCAGATACGCAATGGCGGATTATACCGTTTGAGCACCGTTTGAAAATATATGGTTCGTCCCACAAGTAGTATTTAGCATCATGGATAAGTTTTCTAACTTGCTGTCAATTGTATTCCTTGGGAATTAGCCTTATCACCTTGTAATTTGTAATGTCAGCAAACCAAGGTGCTTTGCATATTACAAAGAGTTCTTCATCAGGGAAGGTCTCGGATCTTTCAATAGTGGGAAAGGACGTCCCTGTTGTAGGTTCAATCTGGGACAAGTGGTCAGCCACCTGGTTTTCTGACCCTTTCTTGTCCCTGATTTCTATGTCAAATTCTTTCAAGAGCAATACCCATCTTATCAATATGGGTTTAGAGTCCTGCTTGGACAGAAGGTACTTGAGAGCATCATGGTCAGTATAGATAATGACCTTAGATCCTATTAAATAGGATCTAAACTTGTCAATGGCATATACCACTGCAAGTAACTCATTCTCTATGGTGGTGTAGTTTCTTTGCGCGTCATTTAAAACACGATTAGCATAATAAATGATGTGTAATAGCTTATCATGTCTCTGTTCCAGGACTGCACCAATTGCATGATCATTGGCATCACACATTAGTTCAAACGGGAGGTCCTAGTTGGGTGCAGAAATGACAAGTGCAGAGATAAGCTTTGCTTTCAGAAGTTCAAAGGCATGCCTGCACTCTTTGTTAAAAATAAAAGGAGTGTCAGTGGCTAAGAGATTGCACAGAGGTTTTGCAGTTTTGGAGAAATCTTTTATAAACCTCTTATAGAACCCTGCATGTCCTAAGAAGCTTCTGATTGCTTTAACATTAGTAGGTGGTGGAAATCATTCAATTACCTCCACCTTGGCTTGATTAACCTCTATCCCTTTGTTCAAAATCCGTTGTCTAAGAACAATGCCTTCAGTCACCATGAAATGGCATTTTTCCCAATTTAAAACTAAGTTAGTTTCTTGGCATCGTTTCAGAACTAGGACCAGATAGTTAAGGCAGGAATCAAAGGAATCCCCAAAGACAGAGAAATCATTCATGAATACCTCAAGGAATTTCTCAACCATGTCCAAGAAAATGAAGAGCATACACCTCTGAAAGGTAGCAGGTGTATTACAGAGGCCGAATGACATTCTCCTGTAAGCAAACACTCCATATGGGCATGTGAATGATGTCTTTTCTTGATTTTGAGGATCTACTGCAATCTGATTGTAGCCTGAATAGCCATCCAGGAAATAGTAGAATGCATGCCTAGCCAAACTCTCCAACATTTGGTCTATGAACGGTAAAGGGAAATGATCATTTCTTGTAGCGTTATTAAGTCTTCTATAATCACTGCACATATGCCAACCTATCACTGTCCTTGTAGGGATCAGTTCATTCTTCTCATTGTGGATCACTATCATCCCTCCTTTCTTGGGTACAACCTAGACAATACTAACCCAGGGGCTATTTGAGATAGGATAGATAATCCATGCCTCCTATAGTTTAGTGACTTCTTTCTGCACTACTTCCTTCATGGTCGAATTCAATTGCCTTTGTGGTTGCACCACTGGTCTGACATCATCCTCGATCCTGATCTTGTGCATGCATCGTGTTGGACTAATTCCCCTTAAGTCACTTATGGTCCAGCCAAGAGCTGTTTTGTGTGTCTTCAACCTGAATCAGTGCTTCTTCCTCTTGTGGCTTCAGGGAAGAACTTATGATTATAGGGTAAGTTTCTCCATCTCCTAGAAACACATATTTCAAGGATGATGGTAGTGGCTTGAGCTCGAGTTTGGGAGGTTTATCCTCCACTTTAGGGGCTTCTAAGGCCTTCTCCTGCTCTTCTGACGCCTCCTTGTCAGGGCTGGCATCTTCGAGGATATTATTCAGCTCCTCCTCTAGGCTTTCAATTGTATGTATCTCTTCCACCAAGGAATTTATGATATCAATCTTCATGCACTCCTCTGGAATATCAGGGTATTGCATGTTCTTGGTGGCATCCAGCACGAACTCATCTTCATTGACTCTCAGGGTCACTCTCCCTTTTTCCACGTCCATGAAGGTTCTTCCTGTGGCCAAAAAAGGCCTCCCTAGAATAAAGGACATATTCTTGTGTTCTTCCATATTCAAGACTACAAAATCTGTAGGGAATGCAAAAGGCCCAACCCTTACAATCATGTCTTCAATCACTCCTAATGGAATCTTGGCCGAGCCATCAACCAACTGAAGGCCTAGGCTTGACTTCTCAGATTAGGCCAAGTTTCTTTATCAATGAAGCAGGAATTAAGTTGATGCTTGTCCCAAGATCACATAGAGCTTTCCTTATACAGGCGTCTCCAAGGTTGTAAGGTATCACAAAGCTTCCAGGATCCTGGAGCTTTTTCGGTAAGTTCCTCTGGATGGCTGCACTGCACTCTTTGGTGAGGAAGACTGTCTCTGCCTCCTTCCAGTCCTTCTTGTGGCTTAATATGTCCTTTATAAACTTCGCATAGGAGGGTATTTGTTCAAGGGCTTCTGCAAACAGGATCTTGATCTCTAGTGTCTTGAGGTAATATGCAAAATGGGCAAACTGCTTATCCTTCTCTATTTGGCGGATCTTTTGAGGATATGGCATCCGGGTTTTATAATCAAGTGTGCTGAGTGGTGTAGAGTGATTGTCCATGGTTCCAGAAGGAGGATTACCAGCTTGCTTAGGAGGGGTTTTCTTTGGGCTTGCACATGCTTGGCCTCCCCCTTCTGGGCGTTCAATGCCTAGGCTGGCCCCTTCCTGGCGTTGAACACCAGTTCTGCCCACTTTTAGGCGTTGGACGCCCAAAGTGACCCCTACTGGGCGTTGAATGCCCTTGTTGACCCATGGGGGGTGTTGAACACCAGTATTGCTCCCCTCTGGGCATTCAACGCCCTTGATCATGCCTTGGGATGCTGTGTTTCCACCTGCTGATGTTTCCTGTTCCCCCTGCTTCTCACTGTCCTGATACTGGCTGTTTAGTGTCCTTCCACTCCTCAATTGGATGGATTGGCACTCTTCTCTTATCCGTTTAGATAGGTGTTGTTCAGCCTGATTCAACCGTGCCTCTATATTCTTGTTAGAGGCACGGGTTTCTTGTAACATTCCTTGCAGACTTAGCAATTGTTGTGTGAGGGAGTATATTTGATGGGGGAACAATTCACTCTGTTTTGGAGGGTCCGATTTAGTGTACACTGACTGGACCTTTCTGTTCATTGCAGTCTCACCAGATGAGTATAGATGTTGGTTGTTGGTGACGGTTTCAATGAGCTCTTGAGCGTCTTCGATTATTTTCTCATGTGGATTGAACTACTTGTAGAATGATCTAAGGACATCTTAGCTATATCTATGAGTCTGTAATAGAAGATGTCTAGCTTGACCCATTCTAAAAACATTTCCTTGGACATTTTTGTAGCATCATTCTGTACCTCCCCTAAGCATTATAAAGAGACTAACTCTCTTCTTGCTCGAAACCTTGAATGTCCAGTATCAGCTGGGTTAACTTCTTTGGGGGAAAATATTGCTTCAGGAATTTCTCTACCAGCTTATTCCATGTTTTCAAGCTTGATCTTGGTTGAGTATCCAACCACCTCCTTGCTTGACCTTTTACAGCAAATGGAAAAGCAGCAGCCTATAGACATCCTGATCTACTCCTTCAGCTTGTACTGTATCAGAAATTCGCAGAAAGTCTGCAAGGAATTCTGTGGGCTCCTCTTGTGGGAGTCCCTAAAACTGGCAGTTTTGCTGAACTAAAGTGATGAGCTATGGGTTGAGCTCAAAGTTTGCTGCTCGAATAGGGGGTATACAAATTCTTTTCTCATAGAAGTCAGGAGTGGGGGTTGTATATGACCCTAAAGTTCTTCTTGATTGTGTATTATCAAGTGGGTTCATACTGAAATTTTTCTATTCCTGCCTACACAAACAAAGAGCAAAGTGAAGAAAATGTGGGGGTCTCTACGTCAAGTATAGAGAATTCCCAGTGAGATGTTCTGCAAAGATATGCAGTATATTAGAGTCTAATAATAAAGACAAAAAATTTAATAAAATAGAAATATAGGAGTTAATCCAAGATTTTTGAATCTTTTAAGACGTAAATAGGAAATGAGTTCACAATATTTTTGAAATTTAAAAGGGAAACAACTAATTGGACACCAAACTTAAATTTTTTTTTGAAGTAGAAAACAAAAATTTCGACAATAGAGAGAGAAAAATACTAAAAGACACCAAACTTAGAGATTTTGAAATCAAACAAAGAGAAATAGCAAGAATAATTCGAACAATAAGAAAGAAACTAAGAACAGATTTCGACCAATTCATGAAAAAAAATCAATAAAAATTAAAAGGGCACCAAACTTAAAATTTGACACAAAACTCAAACAAAAGAAAAGGATAACTAAAGATGAAAATATTTTCGAAAAATTTAAAGAAAAGAAACAAAGAAAATTTGAACAACAAGAAACACAATTAACAAGAAAATAGTAAAAAGCACCTAATCTAAGGAGTAAGACAACCGTTAGTTTGTCAATCATAAACAATCCCTGGCAATGGCGCCAAAAACTTGGTGCCTGAATTTGTGACTCGCACAATTGAACCGGCAAGTGCACCAGTCGTCCATGTAATACCTCAGGTGAGTGAGGGTCGAATCCCACAAAGATTACCGGATTGAGCAAGCTGCGGTTCTCCTACAGATCTTAGTCAGGCGAATAGAAAGATAGTTGTTGTTTATTGTAGGCGCATAAATAAGCAATAACGATAAAACGTAGAAACAGTAGTGAGAAATCAGTTAAGGCCTCGGAGATACTTATTCTTCTCAATTAACACGTCATACTAACTACTCAAACGATGCATGATTCCTTCAATGGCAAGGTTGTAAGTGATTAAGCCATTGGTCGTGGTCATTAATCTCCTCAGATCCAAACCAAACACCCAATCAGGATAGATCAATCTGGGAGAGGGTGAAGCTCGTTCAATTCAATCTCTTGATGATCCTACTCAAAACGCTACAAACAAGGTCGGATCTTCCGGATCAGAGAATGACACTCTATGATTCTAGCCCTTAGAGCCACAGGAACGTCAATTACCCCTGACTAACGGGATTTCATGTCACATATCCCAATTAGCCTAAGTAACTTGTTGGAACCCGTGATGCACTCTCAAGCTATAGCTCAATACTATCCAGGTCAGGACTCGTAAAGAACTCATGTATAGAACAGGGGGTCATACTTTTGTTTCACCCCAAATTCATAAGGATGAAGAACGATAATGCATCATAGAATAGAATTAAACATAGATTGAAGAAGAAAAGTAATTGCATTAATCCATAGGAATCAGCAGAGCTCCTAACCTTAACCTAAAAGGTTTAGTTACTCATACTGTACAGAGAATAATGTGTAAGGTTCGGATGTGGTGGAGAAAATCCTAAACAATGGTGATCTCTCCTTATATATACTAATACTAAACCTAAAAAGATATTAATAATAATTAGAAATTACAAAAATAAACTAAACTAGGCTAAAGGAGCGAAAATCCACTTCTGGGCCCACTTGGTGAGTGTTTGGGTTGAGCATGGCATCCAACTTGAAGGAGTGAGCATTGAACACCCACTAGGGGGTAGATATGCTACTTCCTTGCTCCCCTTGGGACGTTGAACACCAGTTTTGGGCATTCAACGTTGGCCTCAGTCCTCTTGGGGTGTTGAACGCCAGAAAGTG
The DNA here is from genome assembly GCF_000817695.3 of Arachis duranensis. Taxonomy (NCBI): domain Eukaryota; kingdom Viridiplantae; phylum Streptophyta; class Magnoliopsida; order Fabales; family Fabaceae; genus Arachis; species Arachis duranensis. The sequence goes on from NC_029776.3 coordinate 102,115,615, forward strand.
GGTAGTATGGGTGTTCAACGCCCATTTTGGGCCATCATTTCCTAAGCAAGATATAAACTATTATATATTTCTGGAAAGCACTGCAAGTTAGCTTTCCAACGCCGTTAAGAATGTGTCATTTGGACCTCTATAGCTCCATAAATGCTCGTTTGAAAGCACAAAGGTCAGAATTTGACAGCATCTGCTATGCTTTCTTTGCATCTGAATCATACTTTGCCAAAACTTTCCAAATTCACCCAAAATTCACCTAAAATCATAGAAAAAATACAAAAGCTCAAAGTAGTATCCAAAAAGTGAATTTTGCAATAAAACCTGCTAAAACAAAATAAATTAACAAAATATACTGAAAACACTAAGAAAATAGTATCAAAAAGTGTATAAAATATCCACTCATCAGATACATGAACAGAAAACTAAAGATGAGCACAAAGTTAGGGGGAGGAACCATTGTAAAAGAAAGGGGGAGCGAATAAAAAAAATGTGATATCGTCAAAGCAAAATACTTTAAATCAAGTCTGTTTAAATCTCCTTGATTACATTTCTTGAAAATATGTTTGTCATCAAATGGGAGATTGTTGAGTTGAGAGTTAAATTAATTTATTGATAATGACAAACATTAATTTATCGGGTTAAACACCAAATTGGGTTTAATTGTTTTCATTTAAGTGATGCAAGCCCATATGATAGAATACCAGCCCAAACAAATGAAACAAATATGCTCAAGTGTGATGTAGGTAAATTGATCCACTATCCAAGCCCAATCTTAACTAAGCAATGGAGAAGAAAACCTAAAGCAGAGCTTCAGTTGCTCACTTCGGACAAAAACAAGTGAAAGAGAGAGAGAAAGCTTCTTCTTCAAGCTCACTCACCAGAGAAGAAAGAAAGAGAAAGTCAATCGAGAAAAGCAATGTCCAATCACACTAATCAAAGACACGTTAAGCTAAGTCAAAGGTTAAAGGTGATTTATTTCTATTTGCATGCAAGTTAATTTCTTCACTTCTTCTCTAACTTTCTGCAATACCAATTTGGGTTAAAAGAAAAAAGTGGTTTCTACCTATCCTTGATGTGAATCAATGGCCTACTGGTGGACGAAATTGTGATAAAAGAATTTCAGGCATTGTTAGAGAAGCTCACAACTCCGTTCAACTAACCAGCAAGTGTACTGGGTCGTCCAAGTAATAAACCTTACGTGAGTAAGGGTCGATCCCACAGAGATTGTTGGTATGAAGCAAGCTATGGTCACCTTGTAAATCTCAGTTAGGCAGATTAAATTGGTTTATGGGTTTTCGGAAATAGAAATAAGAAAATAAATAATAAAAGGGATAGAATACTCATGCAGCCTCATTGGTGGGAATTTCAGATAAGCGAATGAAGATACTGTATGGCTCAAGGACGCCTGCTCTCCCACTGCTTCAACTCAATCCTTCTTACTCCTTTCCATGGCAAGTTGTATGTAGGGCATCACCGTTGTCAATGGCTACATCCCATCCTCTCAGTGAAAACGTTCCTATGCTCTGTCACAGCACGGCTAATCATCTGTCGGTTCTCAATCAGGTTGGAATAGAATCCCTTGATTCTTTTGCACTTGTCATCACGCCCAGCCTTCAAGAGTTTGAAGCTCGTCACAGTCATTCAATCATAGAGTCCTACTCGGAATACCACAGACAAGGTTTAGAC
>NC_029776.3:102119352-102120073 GCF_000817695.3 Arachis duranensis
AATTGTTCCACATTGTGGCTCAAATCTTCTAAGGAGGTATTGAGTTGCTCCCAATAGTTGTTGGGAGGAAAGTGCATTCCTTGAGGCATCTCAGGAATTTGTTGATGATGCACTTCTTGAGGGCCGTGAGGAGCTTCTCTTGCTTGCTCCATCCTTTTCTTGGTGATGGGCTTGTCTTCTTCAATGGGGGTATCTCCTTCTATGATGACTCCAGCTGAGTAGCACAGATGGCAAATAAGGTGAGGAAAAGCTAGCCTTGCCATGGTGGAGGACTTATCGGCTATTTTGTAGAGTTCATTAGAGATGACCTCATGAACTTCTACTTCCTCTCCAATCATGATGCTATGGGTCATGATGGCCCGATCCACAGTAACTTCAGATCGGTTGCTAGTAGGAATGATGGATCTTTGGATGAACTCCAACCATCCTCTAGCCACAGGCTTGGGATCCAGTCTTCTTAGTTGAACTGGCTTGCCTTTGGAGTCTATTCTCCACTGAGCTCCTTCCACACATATGTCCATAAGGACTTGGTCCAACCTTTGATTAAAGTTGACCCTTCTAGTGTAGGGGCGTTCATCCCCTTGCATCATAGGCAAGTGAAACGCCAACTGATGTGTGGAAAACGATCCAACACAAAACTCACCGGCAAGTGTACCGGGTCGCATCAAGTAATAATAACTCACATGAGTGAGGTCGATCCCACAGGGATTGAAGGATTGAG
>NC_029776.3:102120375-102120637 GCF_000817695.3 Arachis duranensis
AATGCATGTTTCTGGCGTTGAACGCCAGTTTCATGCTTGTTGCTGGCGTTTAACGCCAGCTTGTCTCCTCCAGGCACATTCTTGGCGTTCAGCGCCAGGATGTTGCTTGTTTCTGGCGTTCAGCGCCAGAATGGTACTCTGTTCTGGCGTTGAACGCCAGCCAGATGCATCTTACTGGCGTTGAACGCCAGTCTGCGCTACCTCCAGGGTGAAAAAAATTTTTCTTCTGTTTTTGACTCTGTTTTTAATTTTTTTTTTTATC
>NC_029776.3:102120827-102121868 GCF_000817695.3 Arachis duranensis
AAGGTGATCAGGTCAATGTTGTATAGTCCCAACTCCAAACTTAGAGTTTGGATATGGGATCTTAACACCAAATTTAGAGTTTGGTTGTGGCCTCACAACACCAAACTTAGAGTTTGACTGTGTGGGCCCTTCTTGACTCTGAACTGAGAGAAGCTCTTCCTGCTTACTCTCTTTTGTCACAGAGGGATGGCCATGTGCCTTAAACACAAGGTAGTCCCCATTCAATTGCAGGACTAATTCTCCTCTGTTGACATCTATCACAGCTCCTGCTGTGGCTAGGAAAGGTCTTCCTAGGATGATGCATTCATCATCTTCCTTCCTAGTGTCTAAGATTATGAAATCAGCAGGGATGTAAAGGCCTTCAACCTTTACTAGTACGTCCCCTACTATTCCATAAGCTTGTCTCAATGACTTATCTGCCAATTGTAATGAGAACAAGGCAGGTTGTACCTCAATGATCCCCAGATTCTCCATTACAGAGAGTGACATAAGATTTATCCCTGACCCCAGATCACATAGAGCTTTTTCAAAGCTCATGGTGCCAATGGTACAAGGTATTAAGAACTTGCCAGGATCTTGTTTCTTTTGAGGTAGAGTTTTCTGAATCCAAGTATCTAGTTTACTAATGAGTAAGGGAGGTTCACTTTCCCAAGTCTCATTACCAAATAATTTGGCATTCAGCTTCATGATAGCTCCTAAATATTGAGCAATTTGCTCTCCAGTCACATCTTCATCCTCTTCAGAGGAAGAATAGTCTTCAGAGCTCATGAATGGCAGAAGGAGATTTAATGAAATCTCTATGGTCTCTATATGAGCCTCAGATTCCTCTGGATTCTTAATAGGAAACTCCTTCTTGCTTGAAGGACGTCCCAGGAGGTCGTCCTCACTAGGATTTTCGTCCTCCTCCTCCCTAGTGCATTCGGCCACTTTGATCAAATCAATGTCCTTGCACTCTCCTTTTGGATTCTCTTCTGTATTGCTTGGGAGAATACTGGGAGGAGTTTCAATGACTTTCTTACTCAGCTGGCCCACTTGTGCCTC
>NC_029776.3:102125338-102139924 GCF_000817695.3 Arachis duranensis
GAGCTGAGGCTTTTCTTGGAGTTGAACTCCGAGTTATGACGTGTTTTGGGTGTTCAACTCCGGATCATGACGTTTTTCTGGCGTTTAACTCCAGACAGCAGCATGAACTTGGCGTTCAACGCCAAGTTACGTCGTCAATCTTCGAATAAAGTATGGACTATTATATATTTCTGGAAAGCTCTGGATGTCTACTTTCCAACGCCGTTGAGAGCGCGCCAATTGGAGTTCTGTAGCTCCAGAAAATCCATTTCGAGTGCAGGGAGGTCAGATTCCAACAGCATCAGCAGTCCTTTTGTCAGCCTTCTTCAGAGTTTTGCTCAAGTCCCTCAATTTCAGCCAGAAATTACCTGAAATCACAGAAAAACACACAAACTCATAGTAAAGTCCAGAAATGTGAATTTAACATAAAAACTAATGAAAACATCCCTAAAAGTAGCTCAAACTTACTAAAAACTATATAAAAACAATGCCAAAAAGCGTATAAATTATCCGCTCATCACCTACAATGTTACTTGGGGTCAAAGAACATTTTCAAGGGTTTGGATTTGAGATTATCACTAAGCAATCTTATCTCTGCTGCTCTGTACTCCTCGGTCAAATAAAGAACCAGATTTGAAATCCCTAATTTTAAGGGCTGATTGAAGAAAGATAAGGAATGATTTCTGAAAGTCCAAGATTCAAGAAGTTGACTCAGAAGAAACCCTAATCGTGGCTTTGACTAAGGTATAAAAGGAAAGTTGAATCTCATTAGAGCAACAAAAAAAGAGAACCCGAATTGAGAGAAAAGTGAAAATCTCACAATAGAGTTTAAAGTCTTTAAAGCATTACAGCTACACTAAAGGGAGCACTCCGCCAAGATAAAGAACAATGTTTTGAGTTTAAAAGATAGGATCAGTGCATAGAGTAAAAGTTGTTATTCATCATATCCTTCATGTTTTACTGTTTTGTATTTCAGTTTCAATGTATATCTTTCTTAGTTTTCTTTGAGAGGTAAAAGGCAAGAAAGAGAGGCATTGAGAAAAAGTCATAGAGTGAAAAAGGTTGAGATAAATACTTGAAAGAAAAGCCAAGAGTGATTTCAGATTTTTTTTGTTGTATTTTCTGTCTTGTGTCATGTACCTGAGAGGTATCCCTTGCTAAGTTGGGTAAGCACTTAGTGTGGTGAGTCTAGGTATTAGCATAGCCAAGTCAAGTTTATGTTAAAGCTTGTGTGTCCAGATAGGATTAAGTTGAGTCCTAGAAAATTGGTGTATGTAATACTTGGATTATAGTGAAAATTCCACTAACGTTGTGATGGACATTGGATGTAGGTTGCATTGCACAAGATAATTGAACTAGGATATATGACTGTGTCAACTTCTTTTTCTCTACTTTAGTTTTGTTTTATGATTTTTATGAAACAAAACGAAATTGTCTCCTGATTTATCCGTTGCGCAAATCAACAGGAATCAAGTTTAAAGTTATGTGTTTAAGGCTTAATAATTCAAAGTTAAAGAAAGCCATAGATTCAACCCCCCTTCTTTAAGCCTTCTGGAACCTTCATTAGCATTATGTGTTTTTTCTTCTTCTTTAATTTTTTTGTTTTTATTCTTGTTAAGAGAGTAAAACAAGAAAAACTTAGGAAGGTAAAATAAGAAGAAAAAGATGAATAAGAAAAAAATATGATGATGATGATGATGATGATGATGATGATGATGATGATGATGATGATGATGATGATGATGATGATGATGATGAAAAAGAAGAAGAAGCGGCAGAAGACGAGGAAGAGGAAGAAGAAAAGTTTTGAATTATGTAGAATTTATCAGTACATATCACCAAAAATTCATGACAATACACATATTATCTTAATTTTATACCGAAAAATTTGCAACAAATACGCAAAAGTATTTTCTTTAATGCAAAACTGCTACATTACATTCAATTCAAACCATCAACGATGAACAATTATTTTCACAAACAAAAATAACATTATTCACCTACAGAATCATAAACTACTAACGAGAACATTAACTAGAATCGAACCACACCTCAGCCACTTGATTGGATTCAAAATAATAATCCACTTCGCTATGGTTTAATTGATAATCTGAACTTGAATCATTCGTTATCTTTAACAACGAGATAATTGTTCAAAATTGATCTCAGAGCTTGATTTTAAAAACGTATAGAATGAAGAAAATCGCGAAAAACAAAGAAAGAGAACGCAGAGAACGAACGAAGAGAAACGTAGATAACGCAGAGATGGAAGAGAACGTAGATGGAAAACGCTAAAAAATTCAAAAACGGAAACGAAATCCTTTTAAAAAAAAGCAGTTATATATTTGCGCATTGATTGAAAAGTTGCTTAGATAATAGCGCGTGAGGTAAATTAAGTTAAAGGACTTATATTAATTTATTTATGTAAATAACTTGTATGTAAAAAATACCAACTCCGCTACGTTACCAACAACATTTCTGTTAATTTCTGCCAACTCTTATTTATAACTGTATTTAATGGGAGTATCTTTGTAGATGTGTCTAATAAAAATGTTTTTTCCATGGCTGTGTTTAATAGAAGTATCTTTATAGATATATTTTTTGGATGTGTCTCTTTATATATGTGTTTAAAATATAACAATTAATCATTGCTAGCAGATAGTATGTTGGTACCCTATACTTTTTCAAAAAATATTTGAAACTTAAAATAAAAACAGTGTTTATTAGACCCTATAATATCCATATGAATAATGTCAAATACATTTTTAGTTTTAAAAATACTTGGTACAAAAGGAGATTTATTCTGCTTTGCATAATGACGTGAGTCACATGATTTATTGGAGCTAGAAAATTTCAGATTATTGTACTCGTTTTGCATTATAATTATTCTGTGATTTGGTGGATGTCCTAATAAAAAATGCCATAACTACAAGAGTTCAGAGAGTTTAGCAGTGGAAGAATTACTTCACAATGCTGTAATGATGTGACTTGAGAATTAAGCTTAGCTTACAATCATGCAAATTTCATTTCAGACAGAATAAATAGCTACAAGAGTTGATTTAAATACAAGGTGAATTCTACTGTATCTATTAATTGTTATTTAATTTTTGTTTAATTTATTTTTTTTGTGATAATTTTTAATTTTTTAAAAATAATTTATTTTTATATCTTTTAAATTAAATATTAATTTTTAAATTTTTTTAGTAAATAGACATCTCTTTAAACACCGTAACATTCAACTAAATATAAATAGTACAGACAAATTAAACAAACTGCCTAATGCAATAATCTAAGTAACTTCCTTCTCCTAACTAACTCACTACTCTGCCACATCAGTCTAACTAAACCAACATCTACTAATAACACCTGAGAGATTCTGTATATATGAGGCTCTAGTTTACGTGACAAAAATAGTAAAATTATAGTGTTTTATTTAATCACATGTTATTATGTCATATTTTATAGGCATATTTATAACTATATGTTTTGCAGTAGTAAAATTATGTAGTATTTATTTAATCACATGTTCTTAACTCTTAAGTCATGTTTTATAGGTATGTTTATACATATATTTAGATGACACAATAACACCGAAAGGACTATTTAATTGTTAAAGAACCTCAGGAAGCATATTCCAGAAGTATTGGATTAATCAAAGAACAAAATTACTGGTAAATACAAAAAAAAAAACACCACAAATTTTTTTTTAAATATTTGTTAATATTTTGAGAGGGGGCTACTATTTTTAAATTATGTGAGTAAAATTTCAAATTAAATAATGTTTTAGTAGTTACTATATTAAAAAATTTATCATTCACTAACAAATATACGGTGATTTTAGTTTGATATATAATTATAAAAATATTTTTATTGACGTACAGTTAGGTTTAACACAATGAATTTAAAGATTTTAACCAAAATGACTTTTATCCGGTATAAGAAAACATATTAATTAATACTATAAAAAGCCTTTTATAAGAAAATCAGAAAGGAAAAGTATAGGTTACCAACATATTATCTGCCAACTTCTGTTAACTCTTATTTATATTTGTGTTTCATGGAAGTGTGTTCATAGATGTGTCTAATAATTAATATATTTTAAATACATATATAAAGAGACACATCCAAAAAATATATCTATAAAGACACTTCTATTAAACACAGTTATAAAAAAGACATTTTTATTAGACACATCCATGAACATACTTCCATAAAACACAATTATAAATAAGAGTTGGCAGATGTTGGCAGATATGCTGTCGCTAACGTAGCGGAACCGAATCAGAAAACGTATTAATAAATACTAAACCAATCACATATTTCCATCAAGTTTATTATAAAACAGATAGTTTGGCGAAAATTCTCTAAGGCCATGAAAGTGTACGTAATCCAGAGCTTTTGTTTTCTTTTGGATACTGAAATATTGGGAAGAATTGTGTTGAGAAATAAAATGGACGGTGGTTGTTAGAAGTGGGCAGTGGCCGTGTGGGGACTCATGAGCACATGACGAAAACTGTATCGTCACCATCCCATAGTGAATACTGAATACTGATAACCATAATGCCATGCACGGACACACTACCCATAACACAAATAGAGAGTCATATAACCCATAACACAAACAAGAAGGAAACCCCCAAAACATAAAACAATACAAAATAGCCACCGGCGTCTCCAGCGGTTATATATTATGTTTCATGTTTGAGTAATTGAAATACCCACACTACTCATTTTCCATGTTAGGATTTGATATAAGGTTTCTCTTGCCACGAAAAAGATCCTTCGCTGTTTTCTTTCCTTAACCAGCTCTCCCCTTCTCTCTCTCTGTCTCCCTTTGGACTCAAACCCAAGCAACAAGTACATGTACAGAAACCATATTATATATATCATTACCTCATTGGTATGACCATTATGAACAAAATAGTTTCACTTACATCATCATACTAGTGGTATATTTCGACACACCGCAAAAACAACCAAACATTTTACAAACGAGAAATTATAATTAATTAGATAAATATGATAATTATAAATTATAGGTCTTTAATTGGTGAAACTTTATATAGACCTTTGTACAAAAGACCATATTATATAATATATCGTTTAATTTCTTCATTGAATTGCTTCATGATGATGACGATGATGGACAAAATACATCATATAGTGGTGTTTTTCACTTTCATCACACACCAACACCACCCAACCACATCCACAAAAAAAAAAAGTAGAGATATTAACTTAAAGCAAGTGATAATTAATTAGATAAATATTATGGTAATTATAAATTATAGGTCTTTAGTTAGTGAAAATTCATAAAGACCTTTGTTCAAGGATATTGATATTCGTCCTTTGCCTCTTAACATTCCCAGAAGCAGATTCATCACCACCACCTTTCTCCATGACAGCCCTCAGCGCTTCTTGTATTGAGCTAATACAATAATGACCCAGCTGAAGGCTTTGCTCTCCTCCGCCACTGCCGGCGTTGCTACTAGAATAATCTTCTTCGTCCGCCGTGATGAACAACACATTCTTCATGCGGCCGCCGAGTGTGGTAATCTCGGCTTTGAGGGTTCTCAGCTTGAGTTCCTTCAGTGTCTTGATGAGGTCGGGTAAGAGATCTGAACGGTCTTCGCAGCATAAAGACGCTTTGATTACAAACCTTCCGTCTTCGTCCGTCGTATCCACCGTTAACTCGTCGGATTCTGTGGGAACTGGATTCGTTTCTGCTATCAGTGAAGTTTGACGCTTCAGTTCCTTCACGTGTTGAATCACTTCTGCTAGCAATGAAGCTTTATCTGTCTACAAAGAAAAAGATAATCATGCCATGTAGAAAAGTAAAAGAAAATGAGGAGTGCTAGAGTGGAGTAGATTCTGTGATTTGTAGTTATTAACGAGTTATTATTAGTATTTTTAATAGTATAAAATTATATCTAATGATGTGAGATTATTCATTTTATTTTTTTTATTAGTTAAGTGCGGGCTAGGTCTTAATAATAGTACGGATTTCATCATCCAAGGGATAAATGAAATTAAAAAATAATTTAAAAAAATTGTATATCTTGTAATTTAAACCTTAATAGTTTTTAAATTTATTATGCAAAAAGAGAGTATTAAAAGGTCAGTAAATTTTGTAATTTGTAATCATTATTTAATCATTATTAATATTTTTAAAAGTGTAAAATTACTCTTTTTTTTTGCTTATTAAATATTGGCCAAATTTAATAAAAATGTCAATTTTCTAAACTTTCTCTAAAAAAATATAAATGGTATCCTATTTGTATCTTAAAATTAATTATCAAATTCAACTGTATTTATATAAATATATGTATTTTTAATTTATTTTTAATATATATTTTATATTTTATTATATATTTTATATTAGAAACTGATTTTAATATATAGTATAATTATAAAAAAAAGTAATAAATCCTAATTTATCTTTCTGATGTATTCTTTCAATTATCCTTTTAACTTTCAAAATAAATAAAACTGAAAATTTTTTAATTTTATATGTTTCCAATATTAAACTTTTACTCATCTAAACAGTAAAAAAATTATTGAAAAAAAAATTATAACTTTCAATTATTACTTGGTGAATACGTAATACATCATATTTCATCATTGATCCCAAAAGTGAAATTTGTATTTGTAGTTTCTGTACATTAAAATGTTAGAAATCATGAACGTTTGAGAGAAAAAAATTTAAAAAAGAAGAAACAAGCACATTAAACCTCTTTAATTATTTCTTGCATGCTTATACTATATCAAATTATTATTATTATTATTATTATTTACGAGTGCAGTTGGAGTTTATACTCATTTACTTTTACTAATATAATTTAAAAATTATATATCGCGTAAATCTCATAAAATGAAAAAAAATAATGTTACATAAATAATTATATAAGATAATTACAAAAAATAGAGAGGAATATATATATATATTATACAAACGTTAATATTCAAGTAATGTTAGTGATTGATCTCTATGTAACTGTGTATATATTTTATAATAAGATTAACGCTAAAATTATTAGAACCATAATGTTATTGAAACATCTTGTTAACCTTTCATATATGTATAAAGAGAATTGTTCACATGGCATTTTGGTGTGGAAGAGAAATGCATAGTAGGTATAGTCATAGTGTTTGGTTAATTGTTATAGACTGATATATGGAATGAAACTGATGGAATTTTTTGAATGGAGGAAGTATAGTACATATATATGCACCATGCACAAGATGATGAAATGAGATGACACCAAAAAAGATGATGAAATGAGATAGATAGATAGATAGATAGATAGATATAGGTATATCGTGATACATAGTGTATGTGTAACACTGACAAGGGTGCTAGTTTGTCTCTCCTCTCTCTATGTCTGTGTGGCTTTTACATCTTTTTCATGATCAAGCTGATGAGTTTGACTGATCAATGTTATCCGGCAAGAAATTTCCATGTGCAACTTTTCAACTGCGCTTTGGTTTCTCTTTATCATGTCAACCAAGCGACATTATCGCTTAATAACCTTTTCTTTACTCCTTTCTTTGATTATTACTTTTTCCTTACTAATTAATAACAACCCCTCCTCGGAACTAGCAACATACTACTACTACTGCTACTGAGACTCAGAAAGAGAGAAGGAATTTGAAGCAAAGAAGAAAGAAAAAATAAAAAATAAAGCACTCTTTAAACAAACAACAAACTGGTGAAAGCCAAAAAGGAAGGGTGGTAGGAAAAAAGAAAGGCATTGAAACAGTTTTGCACCTCATTTTCTAAAGGTCATCACATTTTTGGTTGGCTGTTGCTATATAAAACCAAAGTAATAATCGGTAGAAACTAAATCATGGCAACAAAATATAAATTTAATAAAAAAAATCGTACACTTTTAAACATAATATTTTTGTGAAAAATAATATATGCATAAAAAAAATAAAACACTAGGTTAATCGATATATATTTATGTATAACTTATTTTTAATATATATTTTATATTTTAATATGTATGTTATATTATTGATTTAGTAAATGATTTTTCTTTATATATAATATGGTTTTATTTTTATGGTGTAGTATAGTATACCATGTTGTAGGCATGACCATATATGTATGGGATCTTTAACTCTTAATTAGGTTGCTTTTCTTATTATAAAAGGACACACTTATTAAGCCACTAGGAACAGTAGGGGTTTGGATAATATACATAGAATTTTAGGTTTAATTTTATTATGTTGTCAATTAAGTACATATTAAAATTTAATGATAAAAGAGTTCTTTTATAAATATCTAACTGTCTATTCTTGGGTATTAGTATGCTCTGGTAAAATAATTAATGTGTTAAAATTTATTATTTGAATAATCGTGTAAATTGATAAATCTGATCAAATCATAGTAGAAAACTAAACTCAACGATAAATTATACTCACTTTAGTTGTGTTTGGCAACAAGCTGCGGAGTTTGGCAAGATGGTTATTGATTCTCTCTCTGCGTCTCCTTTCAGCTTCACTGTGACTCTTGGAGGCCGCAAGAGCCTTAGCCTCCATGATTTCTTGGGCAGTCATCTTGCCTAACTCGGCCTGGAGCCCAAACGGGCCCACAGAACCGGGATGAACCATGGGCCCAACAAGCGAGTCAGATATGATCCTGAGGTGTTCAGAAGAAGGGCCCTCGTATGCGAACTGCAGAGACGGGACCCTTCGATTGAAGAAACTTGCGTATGGCGACGAAGGCGGTGGAGGAACAAGGAAAGGATCGTGGTTGTTATTATTGTTATCATTATGATGGGAGACCGGGTGAACCGGACCGGCTTGGTTGAAAGGGTGAACCGGTGGCATGGACCATGGTGGTTGCATGATTGGAGAGGCTTCAGGAGGGAACACTAACCCCCTTCCACTTCCACCGCTGCCGATATAAAGATCCGTACCGTTTGGGTTGTGATGCTGCATCTGCTGCTGAAGGAATAACTGTTCTTGGTAGCTTTGAATGGTGTTGTGGATTGCTTGCGGAGAACACTGCCCTTGATCTTCTTCCTTTTTCATCATCTCGATCAGAAAGAACTTCAAGCCTTGTGATAAATTTGTATATGAAATTTGAGGAGCTAAGAGAGAGAAAGTGATGAGGTTGAAATTTCAGAGGTTTGAGGGGAAAAAGAAAAGGAGAGGACAGAAAGGTGAAAGGGTACGTATCGAGAAGTTTGGTTTATGCTATAGCACAAGGGAATGAAAATGAAATGGACATTAAAGGACAAGGATGCTGTGGTATTGGTAGAAAAGAAAATATTTAAAAAAAAAAAAGAAGTAAAAACAAAAACAAATTAAGCCTTCCCTTGTTGTGTTATGATGACTATTACTACCACTGATTATGCTATTCTAATTCTCTGTTGTAATTCTCTCATGCTAGGGATTGAAAGGTTACTTTCTTTCTTTGTTTTTTGCTCCTTGTAGTGGATGGGTGTTGAAAAAATAGGTTTCTCTCTCTTTCTATTGTGTATCAAACTCAAAGCTTTGTGGTTGTGGAGGGTTGATCATGGACCTTCTCACCTTCTTATCCTTTACCTTCGACAATGTATTTTTTTCCTGCTTTGCTGGAACATATTTTTGGTTTATTTTGATTTATTTTAATTTTTTTTTTCAATTTCGCACTCTGCAGCCTTCACGACCCTCTAAAATGTATAGAGGCTCTTTTGAGTACTGTTAGTCGCCTTTCCTTTCTTCTTACGGCATTAACTTTATATCATTCTATGTAGCTATCAGGGCATGTGTGGTATATACTTTGCAAAACAAACATTATAGGTGAAAAGATATATAATTATATTTATTTTCCTATTTTTTAATATTTAAATAAAGAAATTTTTAAATTTTACTCTTTTTTTAATATTTTTATAAAATAATATATATTTAAATTTTTACTCTTTTAAATATTAAAAAACAGTTACGAGATGAATTAGGATTCTTAATCATTATTCAACTTCTAAAGTACTAACATAAATTTTTGTTGATTGTGATTGGTCCAAAGTGTGTGAATGTATAATTACACAATGCAAGTTGTGAAAAAGAGAGAGAAATGAAAAAACACAAGCAAAAAACATGGTTATGAAAACACAAGACAGATTGTCGACCGACCAAAGACCACAAAGGCTGAGACTATAATCATGATAAAAAGCTTATAACTAAACCTTGTCCTTCTTCCTAGCTATATTAACTAATTAATTAATTAATTAATTAGTTTAGGTAACATGTAATTTGAAGACACTTACGAAGATTGTTTAGGTTGAAAAGTTTTAACGTATTTTTTTTCTAAAATAAATATTTTAGAAAAAAGTAAATTTTTATTAGTCTTTCAAAAAAATATATTTTTTTTACATTTTATTTGCTAAACCCTTAATAAGTTTTAATTTGTTGATCAGTATTATAATTCTTAAGAACATTTTCTGGAGAATTTATAAATAGAAAATTTTAAATTCTTTATTTTTTTAAATGTTTAAATACTTTAAATATTATGCTTCAATTTCTTTTTTTTTTTATTTAAATGTCATAAAGACATTCCTTACCAAAAAATATAGTTTTCATTATTTTATTTTCATAACTTTTTATTAGTACTTTATCTATAAATATAATTTTCTTTTATAAAATCATAATACTATATACTACAAAAAATATTTTATAAAAATTATTATAAAAGTTAATTTTTGTATATTTTTAATATATTGAATACATTAAAAATATTAAAAAAATTTTATCATTATATTTTTAAAATATGTTTTTATAGCACAAGTTAATTAAATTTTTAAAATAATTACATAACTAATAATAAGTTTAATTACTTTGCAGGTCTTTATAATTTTACCGAATTTTCACTTAGGTCTTTATATTATTTTTCTTTTTAATTGAATCTTTATATCATTTTTTTCAATTCAATCCTTATTAACGTTAAACGTTTAAAAAATTTTACTAAATTATAAAATTACTTATCTACTCTTATCTTTCACCTATAATAAATTCATATTTCTTTAAGATTTTTTTCCTTCTCAGTTTTTCTCTTCTAATTTTTCTGAGACGGTGAGACTTTCACACACACATAGAGAAGAATAGTAAGTAAGAGGAATTAAAAAACAAACTCCATATATACCTATGAAGAGTAGTGAATAGAAGAGTAGTGACACCTTGAGCAGTTGAACATGAAATTAAAGGACAAACTCTATATGACAGATGCATTATAGAATACATGATCAGTGGAGTGGGACAAAGATAAATGCAAAAAGCATAGCAATTCCAACAATCACAACAGCAGCATATCCTAGAAGTCATGTTTGATCCCAAAATAATTGTATGAACTGTCCAACAATCTTGCTGCTTTCACCATCCATTACAGGGTGTGTTTGGCAAACCCGTTTTAAAGGATAAAAGTGCGTTGAAGTTCCTTAAACGCTACTTTTTGATGTTTGGCAATTTTTTTCCTTTAAACGCAAAAGTGATTTTGCAACTTAAAAGCGCGTTTACTGGAAGCGAAAAATTGTTGCTTCTGCGTTCACTTCAACGTGAGTTCACCTTTGATGATTATTATTGGTTTTTTCCAAAAGAATTTTCATATTTGTTTCAAGTCATTTCAAATATTTTAAATTTTTTTGAATTTTTAGTATTTTTTTATATTTTGATTTTTTTATTAAATTTGTTATTTTAATTCTATTATAATATGAACGATTAATCTTATTAAAAATGATAAAGTAAATAAAAAACTAATCCTACATAAGAATGGAATCATAAGTAATAAAATTTTACAATCCAAAATAATACTAAATAAAAAAATACTGAGAGTATTAATAAAATTATAAAATATTTTTTTGTTTGACATTGTGAAATTTATTATTATAATTCTTGTTCATTGTTTATTATTCTATTTGTTATAATATGTATTATTGTTTCTATTTAAAGTATAAAAAGGATTAAATATACTAAAAAATAATATTATAATTTAATATTATATTTTTTTAGTAATTAACTAATTATCTATCTAAAAGTGATTTTAATTAATATTATCCAAACAATTTCATTTTATCAAAATCATTTTTAGTTTAAAATTGCCAAACATAAAATGTTGACACAAACTCACTTCTATCCAAAATCAATTTTACAAAATCACTTTTATTCAAACTCTAGTTTAGCCAACTCTAATCCAAACATACACAGAGTAGTTATATCTTCAAACTGTGATCCAATCAATCCATAAAGGGTTTATACAATTGGGCAACCCCAACAATACCAATTCAAGTATAATAAGGCCGTTTAGAAAATTTTAGAAGTAACTTTTTTTTAATTTTTGACTTATAAAAAGTAGTAGTATTAATGTTTGGTGTAATTTTTAAAACTAAATTAAAACTTTCTAAAAAGCTATTTAGGAGTTTATAAAGAAGTTAAAAAAATGACTTCTCTCATAATATTTCTACTTTTCATCACGTTTCTATAAAATAAGCACTTTTAGAGTTAAAAATCCAAACACAAAATAATTTATTTATAAGTTACTTTTAACAGAGTTATTTATTATTTAAATTATTTTATCAAAAGGAACTTAATTAAGTTGGTTACCAAACTAGACCTAAGACTAGTAAGAGACCAATTCTAAAGATCTACAACAAGATTTAATAACATGTATACATACATGAACACCATTAGAAAATAACATTAAAACAAAAAAGGTGATTTTATGAGATGGATGGAGCCTACCTTTTTCAAAAGCAATTGTAACAAAAGATGAATGGAAAATAATTAAACAAAATTCGACAATAAATTTAACAATTAAATAAAATTAGAAAACATGAACAACTAAACAAATTAAACAAATTCAGCATATAGAAACAAGAAGTTTCTCTCTCTACTTCCAATACTATTCCTTCACTTTTTTCAATATATATTATAATATAGGGATAAAATTGTCTTTTTATAACATTTCTTTCCGTCTTATTTTCTTTCCAACCAAACACATCTAAAAAAAATAAAAATTTACTCAATTTATTTCCTTTTCTTTCTTTCCTTTCTATTTTCTTCTTCTCTATTTCTTTCCTTTCAACTAAACATAGCCTTAGTGTCCAATTTAATTAAATGCACACATTGATTAAGAAAATGATGGTAAAGTATTGAAATTATAAGTGCACATTAATACATTAGTGGCTATAGGATTAGAAGAACGCTTAAAAGATTGAGAAAATGAGTTAAAATGTAAAACCAGTAAAGAAATAATCAATGCTAGTAACCTGAATTTTTTAATATAAAATTATTTATAAAAGGGTAAAATTTTAAAATTGAACACTTAAATAATAGCAAAAGGAGTACTAGTAGAACAAATTTTGTAGAATATAAAGGTGACATTATTGTTGGACGGAGAAAGATTTATAATTTTGTTTTGGAGGTTTATTTTTAGGCTTTACCCTTTACCTTTTGGCGTTTCCTTTTTCCTTTCATACCTCGGTCAAGCCCCCACGTTCTTCCATACCCTTGGCCGTGTCCACGCCACCCTTTCTGCTTGCCCAAGACCATGTAATCATTGTGCCTTGGAACACACTCCAACCCCACCCCCTCTCTCTCTTGGATGCATCATGCATGTTCTTCTCTCTCTCCAATTGCTTCTTCTCACAAGCGTCTTGGTTTTCAGTTATAACTAGCTATATATATATATATAGAATTTATCTATTATGTGCCTTAAAGACATAGGTTAAGATTACCAGCAATTGATAAAGTTTTTTTTAAAAATACAAAAATTTAAAATTTTTTATTAATAATAAATTTATTACATGTCTTTAAAATACATGTTAGTTAAATCCACATATATATATATATATATTTAGTGAATGTTATTCTACTATCTCTAAAGTAACATATAAGTTATCATTTCTGATGTGTCATATTCTAATTTAATGTTTATTTTAGCATAAGTTACTTTAATCTTATAAGAGTTAATATCTTTGGAGGACGGTGACAGTCTGACAGAAGAAGAAAACGGTACATCTAATGAGAGAATGATATTTGGGAGGCGCAACAACGACAATGAAGTAGTGGAGAGGAGTAAACGCAATTAGAGAGAATTCGAGTACCTTTTTTAAAAGAATGATTTGAATAAAAAAAGTCAAAGTTCAATTTTTAATATTTTAAAATATTATATAATTACCCCTTTAGTAAATTTTTAGTTGCTTTTACTCGTCTCTACTTTTTTGCCGTCGTTGTTGCGCCTCCCAAATATCACCGTCTCATTCAATGTCCCATTTTCTCCTTCCGTCGGGCTATCACCATCCTCTAAAGATATTAATTAACTCTTATGAGATTAAAGTAATTCAGGTTAAAATAGTTGATTCGTGATTAGCTTATTAATTAGTTCAATTAAACAAGTATTAGAAGTTTGAATATTACTTTGTGCACGTAGTAATTTATTAGTCAATAATAAACTTTTAAATAGAACTCCAATTCACGATAAATTAATCTTTCACGATAAATTAATCTTTGATGTATTGAGTTAGGAGATACTTAAAAAAAAATATGTTGTATAATATATTCTTGGCTCACGTACATTACCCTGTCCTTTTAATTTGGAAGGACTATACAAAACTACTTAAACATATA
>NC_029776.3:102140060-102160286 GCF_000817695.3 Arachis duranensis
TATATATATATATAATGCTTGAATTCTATATTCCAAGTTTGATGTGGAACACTGCAATAGGATAATCATCAGTGTAGTGGATCAGCATTACATTCATTTTTACGTGGGCATGCAGTAATGCCTTTCATCAAGGATAACCAAGCTTCAAGTTTAATCTAAATTGAGTTTGTGTGTTTATTAGCTCTCTCCGTCCTCTTGCCATTATAATTAAAGTAATAGTCATCATTCTGCACATGAACTGAAGAAATTATTCGTATTATTACACGGGAGATGGAGTGATAAAATATTCTTGATTATTTGATCAACATTAATTTTAAAAAACTTAATTAGAACAATATTTTTAATTAGATAGCATTCTTAATCAGTTCTACGATCTACTTGTTAATTATTATTAGTTTTTAGTATATTTTTTGAAAAACCTATGTAGTTGTATATAATTTATAACAAAATATGTTAATCTAAAGTAATATATAAAAATAAAGAGAATTATATATTTTTTTCTTTTAAAAGGAAACGAGTACTACACCAAATAAAGATGAAAACAAAGTTATAATTTGTTAGTTGGATATACGGAAATTGATGCATACACGCTTGTGTTTGTTGTTATGTGCGAAAAGTAGATGTTGGATATATATATATATATATATAACAATTCCGGGGCAAAATAATATTGAATAATGCATAATTCTCTTCTCATAAACATAAAATAAATATAAAAATACAGGCCCATAACCATGTGTGATTTTCTTGGCAATTTCTAGTATTTTGATTAATATTTTAATTTATCTGTGCTTACTTTGTTGACATAGATGACTCAAAAGTTAGGAGATACAGAAAAGGACAACCAATAATTTAAAATTATATTACATGAATAGTTTTATTTTACATGAATAGTTTTATTTTATTCTCTATTCATACTCATCAATACCAAGATCATAATCTAATAAAATTCCTTTTGAAAAGAATACTAAAATTAATGTCACTTTATATTCAAGAAAATAATGTCACTTTGGGATGGTTGGTAAGATATTGTCCACCAGAATGTTTAGAAGTTGAAAAGGCCGCACAACACAGGAGAATAATAGATGTTTCCAATTACTTTTGACAAGTGGCACAGTTTTCCAAGCTCCTCTCTAGTCTCTACCTAGCTATAGTATTATTTTGGTGGGTGGGGAGAATTATAATTAGTAATATATAAACACTACTATTTATTCACCAAAGCAATTATAAATAATATTTAGTTCAAAGTGTAAACATGGCTCCATCATAATTGTGAACCTGACTGGATTATATAATATAAAGACTAAGAAGGTGTGTGATATTGAGTAAATAAAAAACATGCTTTATGGTGGTTAATTTTATATCGTATATCATGATACTATTTTTTCTAAATTTTTAAAGTAATAGAATGAAACATATACGAATAATTATATCTCTAATATATTTTTTAAAACAAAAATAAAAATAAATTTTAAATATTTAAATCATAAAGAATACATATAAATAATTAAATTTTTAATATTGTAAAAATATTTTTATTTATTCAGTAATATAATAAGTATAATTATTTTCTAGATATTTTATATAATTATAATAAATAAAAATAAGTGGTTATAATTATCATAAAATATGAATTTTATACTCCAAAATATTTTTTAATAAAATTGATACTAAAATAGGTGAATAGTACGTACTATAGTAGCAGTAGCATTATTCTACTATATAGCTCCACCATCTTTTCCAATACCATTTCCTATTCCCCTCTTTCTCAGGAATCAGTGTTGGCCTTATCTTGTACGAGTAGCAGTTTTTGGCTTCTCCCTGGTTGGTCTAAAACAGGTTTAGATAGATGGTTTTGGTTCCTACGAGTATCTTTTTTATGAACATAGTAAAGAAACAACTGAAACAAGCAAAGTAGTTTAGTAGCCATGGCTTAAAAGGCAAGTTTTAGAGTCTCTTACCCGGCCCGGCAAATTCTGCAAGCTAATTACACGGTTCCATAAGCACCTTAGTCATCAAAAGTAAAAGTAAAATGTAAATCATTAAAGCCTAGAGACATTACATTGTTTCATGTGTCAACCTAAAGAAATAGAAAGAATACAGAGGAAAGTAGTAGTATTTTCCCTTAATGTTTAGAGATGATTTTATTTTTTGGTACAAGAGGTGATTTTGGTTTGCCTATAATGCTTGTTCTATTTTTGCCTATAATATTCTAAAAAAATTTGGTTTAACTAAGTTTTTTTTAATATACAAAAGAGAAATGTTAGGGTCTAATATTTTTTTTAACATTAGACAATATTTTATAATTTAGGGTTTAAGATTTAGTATTTATTAAAGGTTTAGGATTTAAAATTTAAAATTTAGTCTTAGTATTTAAAGTTAGCCAAAAATTGACAAAAAATGATAAATTTTATTGGTCTATCAATATAAAACACTTGTAACTTAGTTTTAGGGTTTTCAAATTTAAAAATGATCTATTTTACTTTTAACCATTAACTAATTTCGTTAATTTAAGTGCTATTGTGACATGTTAAATATTAATATAGCATATCATGTCATACCAACATTTGAATTGTCTTTGTGTTGCAAAACTTAAATTCTATTTGTTCATCACTTTCTTCAAAGTTCTTTATATTCTTTTATTTGCAATCTCTTTATATTTCACAACATAAAAAAATTAGTTGTTTGTAATCTAAGCAATCTTTGTATATTTAAGACCAAAACACTTCTTTTTAAGTGGTGGCGACGTTTTGGCAAAGAAAAGTGTCCATTATAAAAAGAAGTGTTATGCTAGATAACTAATGATTTTTTTGAATAATATAAACAATCACCAATTAAATAAAAATACGTTACACTTCTAAATTATCTACCTAAATCTTAATATTAGAATAACCATCCGCACACCTAGTAAAATGAACATCCGATATATCAATTATTCACATTATTTAGTATCTTAATTTCATTGTTTACCTATACTTTTTTTAAAAAAAATAGTTTGATCATGTAATAGAGTGAAGCCAGATATGTCAATAAGTGATCAAAATATGGTTACGACTAGAGGCATGTGGTTGAAAGAAATTAGCATATACAAAGTTGTTGTGGAAGAATTTAGTTCCACCAAGGGTGGAGGTTTTGATATGGTTTGTGATCATGGGGCGCTTGAACACGAAGGAGAGATTGTACAAGTCGGCATCATTCCAAAAATAGAGCTGGCATGTGTATTCTGCTACACTAAACCAGAGTCGGTACATCATCTATTCTTCTCTTGTTGCATTGCTTGGAAAATAAGGAGATCGATGTTCTTAAAATCTGAGAGGTGGTGTGGGCACTTACCAATCCAAAAAATTTTGTATGAGTAGGGCAAAATAAATATAATATGATAATAATTTTTATAATTATACTTTGTTATTATAAAATATAATTAGTTTTTAAATTATCTAACCAACAAATAAATTAAAATATTAAAATAATAATTTAAATAATAATATAAAAATTAAATTTTATTTTTTTAAGTTTTATATTTTAAAAAAATTAAATAATTTTTTATTGTTAATACAATTAAATGTCTCTTTTTTATATATGTTATTAAATAATCATTTAAAAATTTATCGCATATAATTACGAAATCGATTCTTTATAATATTCATATCTAAAAAAGTTTTTTTAATTGATGTTGTCCCAGAAAAAACTAAAGTTAATTTAAAAAAACACACTAATGATTAATGAATAAATAGTATTATTTTGATTTCTTATTTTGTTATTATTATTATTTATTTAACCATTTATTATTTAATAGTCAATATAAAAAAGGTCACAAAGAACTATGTATACATTAAAAAAATCCCAAAAAACTAGTATACATTAAATATATATTCTAAAAAATGACTTTAGATGTCAAATTTTGATACAATTTTTTGCAAGTAATATAAAAAAAAATATTTTCATTTTTTAAAATTGATAATTTTATGTCAAGTGAACTTTTAAAAAAAAAATTAATTGTGAATGACTAAATTTTTATAAAAAAAAATTTAGAGATCAAATGTTATTCTAAATATTTTTGTGCATAATCTAAATATTTATATATATATAATATATATACACGGGATAATAATAATATTCACTAAGTATATAAATAGTTTTTTTCAAATTTTAAGTTTATTTATTAGTTGCAATTATAAAATAACAAATTTATAATTATTTGACTCTTTCTTTTTAAAGGTTATTATAAAAAATTCATTTAAATTTTGAATTATTATTTATTTTTATATAATTAAAATTGATAAGTGAAGTTCAATTATAGTGAAGTCAAATTTAATTATATAATGAGAGTAGATAAATTTTATTATTATGCATTAATTAAAAAAATTTTAAACTCCAGTGGGGCACTTGTCCCCGCTTCCATCAACATGAATCCGGGGCGTGGGTGTGGCCTGGGAAACTAAGAACATGTTTTGAATCTTGGATGTCTAGAAGGGTATCAAAGAAAGGGAGAAAAGGTTGGAGAATTATGTTTTTCGTGGTAATTTGGTGCATTGGGAGGCAAAGAAATAATATTATCTTCATAAGAAAGAAGCTTGATTGGAGGATGTTGCAAAATCAAATTATATATTGGTGGGAGACGTGGTGGACTCAACGCATTGTGAAGAAAGGGGGAGGTAACATTCATGAGATACAACGGGAGAACTTTAAATAGAATTGCATGTTTTAGTTTTTTTTTTTTTTTTGAATGATTGATTTTGTTGATATCTATTTATTTGTATTGTTAATTATGCTTGCATCCTTAATGGTGTTGACGTGTGTTAAGTTGTTGTAATGTTGAACTACACTGATGGTGTGCGAAATTTGAACTCGCACAACTTCATCGGCAAGTGCATTAAGTCGTTCAAATAATATTTCAGGTGAGTGAGGGTCGATCCCACAAGGATTGTCGGATTGAGCAAGCAATAACTATCTTGTTAGACTTAGTCAGTATAAAAGAAAAAAGTTAAGGTCTCGGAGATGTTTATCTTTCCGATTAATACCTCTTACCGACTACTTTAACAATGAATGATTCATTTTGTGGCAAATTGTAAGTGATTAATCCTAATCCCTTAGTGATTAATCTCCGATCCCCTGATCCTACTAAAACACCACAGACAAGGTTAGTTGTTTCGAATTAGAGAGTGAAGTTCAGTATTCTAGTTTATACCACAAAGGTCCTAATCACTCCAGATCCCGGCTGAATAGATGTTTCCATGTCCTCAACGAGTTTTGGATTAGCCGTCTAGGAGATGTGTTCTCAAGCTGTAGTTCAAATGACCTTGGCCAAGTATCACAAGAACTCATGTAAAAAAAGGGGGTCTTACTTTCGTTCCATCCAGTTTCATTAGTGTTAAGAATGAGTCACACCTTAAAATGGAATCAAACATATATTAACATAGAAAAATAATAATATTAATCCACAGAAATAAACAGAGCTCCTAACCTTAACCAAGAGATTTAGTTGCTCATGACTTACAGAGAAAACAGAATTAAAAGTAAAGAAGAAGATCTAATTCTGAATGTCTATAAACCTAAGTGATTTCCTCTTTAAATAGTAAATACTAACCCTAAAAAAATGTTAATTTGAATTTAAAAGTTATAAGGATAAGATAAGATAAGCTAAGGAGTACTAAAATTCACTTTGGGGCCTACTTTGGTACTTGCTTCGACTGATTCCTGGCATTCAGCGCTAATCTGGGTGTTGAACGCCCATAAGGGAGGTGTGCTCACTGGTCCTTGCTCCCTGGCTAGCGTTGAACACCAATTTTAAGCTAGTGCACGAATCCTCACGCTTCATACAACTAAACCAGCAAGTGCACTGGGTCGTCCTAGTAATACCTGAGCGAGTCAGAGTCGATCCCACGAGGATTGTGGTTTGAAGCAAGCTATGGTTATCTTGCAGATCTTAGTCAGGTGAGTAGGAGATGTTGGTATGTTTGTGATTGCATAAAAGGAATAAAGGGTATAAAATACTTTGTGAATTGAATTATACTCAGGGATAAGAAGATGGTTAAGGCTTGGAGTTGCTTTGTCCTTCTGGATTAACTCTGGTCTTACCGTCTTCTTCAATTGTGAATGATTTCTTCAATGGCAGGCTGTATGTGATTGATGCTGGTTTGAGCAGCAGCCAATACTCCTCCAGATTTGAACACCAGGGTTAGTGCGCATCCAGTCTGATTAAAGGTGAAGCTCCTGCAGTCCATTCTCCTTAATGATCCTACTCAAAATGCCACAGACAAGGTCGGATCTTCCAGATTAGAGAGTGCTGCACCTTTAGGTTATAGCCTCTACCACAGGGACCCTAATCTCCCGTACCTCGGTTGAACTGGTGTCTCGAGAAGTCCCTAACGAAGTCGTAGATTAGCCGTCTAAGAGATGTATAATCAAGCTGACGGTTCAATACTTTCCAGTCACGTATTCACACGAACCCAAGAAGATACGGGTGGTTGTCAGGCACGTGGTCTTAGTATGAAGAATAGAGCTGATTGTCACGGATCATCCCATTCATCATGTTGAAGAACGAATATACATCTTAGAATTAAATCAAATATGAATTGAAGAGAAACAGTAATATTTTTATTAATTTATAGAGCTCAGCAGGGCTCCTCCCCTCAACCTAGGAGGTTTAGAAACTCATACTGATAGGAAATACAATATGGAATTCAAAAATATGGTGAAAAGGTCCATATGATTATGTAAAATATCCCTTAAATACTAAACTAATGACTAAGGATTACATAAGAAGCGTAAAACAGTCTTTTAGTGCTAAAATCCACTTCTGGGGCCCACTTGGTGAGTGTTTGGCTGAACTTTGATGAGATCCACGTGCTAGGAGGCCTCTAGGGCGTTAAACGCTGGCTAGGGGGTCCTCTTTGGGCGTTTGGATGCTGGTCTCCTTCTTTGGGCGCTGGACACCTGGAATGAGGCAGGAAGCTGGAGTTGGACGCCAGTTTTGAGCCTTCTATTATAAAGCAAAGTATGGACTACTTTCATTGCTGGACAGCTCTGGAATTCAGCTTTTCATAGCCGTTGAGAACGCTCCATTTGAACTTCTGTGGCTCCAGAAAATTTCTTTTGAATGCAAGGAGGTCAGATCCGGACAACATCTACAATGCTTTCTCTATCTCTGAATTAGACTTTTGCTCCAGTTCCTCAATTTCAGCCAGAAAATACCTGAAATTGCACAAAAACACACAAACTCAAAGTAGAATCCAAAAATGTGAGTTTAACACTAAAACCTATAAAAACTTAAAAAAATTAAACAAAATATGCTAAAAATTATATAAAAATGATGCCAAAAAGCGTATAAAATATCCGCTCATCATGGGCGTTCAATGTTGGGAGTTGCTTCTTCTTGGGCGCCAAACATCAGGCTTGGACGTTTAGCACCTATTTGGCATTGATTCTGGAAGAAAAGTATGGACTATTATATATTGCGAAAAAGCTCTGAAAGTTAGCTTTCTAACGTTGTTGAGACCATATCAATTGGACTTCTGTACCTTAAGTTATGCTTGTCTGAATGCAAGGAGGTCAGGATTGACAGCATCTGCTATCCTTTCTTTGTCTTTGAACCAGATTCTGCCAAACTTGACGAAACTCACCTAAAATCATAAAAATAACACAAAAACTCAAAGTAGCATCCAAAGATGAATTTTTGCATTAAAACATACTAAAACTTAATAAAATCTAACTAAAAAGAATTAGAAAATGCTAGGAAAAAGGGTATAAGATGCTCACGCATCACAACACCAAACTTAAACGATTGTTTGTCCTCAAGCAACCAAAAACAAGATAGGACCAAATAGAAGAGAAAAATACATCAGGTTTAGGGTTGTCAATGAAGCTTAGGTCCAATTACTAAATGGGACTATTCACACTCTATTTTCTGAATAGCCTTGACATCTCACTTTCCTTTGATGGTCAGAAATATTGGCATCCTTTAGAACTAGAATCTGGATGATATTATTGACTCTCTTCTTTAAGTTTTTCTTGATTCTTGAACATAGATTTTGTTTTCTTTTGGTGCTTTGAACCTTTGAGCCTTGCCGTGACTCTAAGTGTTTTGTTTTCAGGTATTACCACTTGATACATAAACAACACAAGCACTTAACTGGGGGAACCCTTTGGATTCAAATTTAGCCTTGCTTAAATTCCCAAACAGTGGTGCTCAGAGCCTTAAGCGTACTTTTTATAACATTGGGTCACGACTTTAAATGTTCAGTCTCAAGGTTTACTTGACCCTCCTAACCATTGATGCTCAAAGCCTTAGATCATTTTCTTTTGATTTTCTTTTTTCTTTTTGCTATTTCTTTTACTTAAAGAATCAATCTTTTTTATATTTCATAGAATTGATGAATCCATATTTGACGATATATTTTGGTTTGATTTGAGTGGATTTCATCACGTACACCCACATTTATTCATGTAAATAGCATGCTTTTATGTTTTCTCTCTAAATTGTGTCTAATTGTGAAAACATGCTATTTTGAGCTTAAATTAGTGGTTTTAATTTCACTTTTATGTCATTCGATGCCATGATATGTTTGTTGAGTGATTTTAGGTCCTAGAGACAAGTTTGGCAAGGCAAAAGTGGAAGGAAGCATGTACAAAGGGAGAAAACATGAAGAAAACAAAGGAGAAGCACACGTTAGAATGTGCGTGCGCACAAACCGCTGTACGTATGCACAAGAACCATAAAGCTATGTGTGCGTACGCACGACCTCCTGTGCGTGCGCACAAGAAGAAAATCATCATGTGTGCGTACGCACACGTCCCAGCACGTGACTCACTTAATGAAAATCGCTGGGGGCGATTTCTGGGCCTCCAAAACCCAGTTTTGGGCTTTCTAAAGCTGATTCTTCCTATATCTAAGAGGGCCTCACTCCATGTGAAAGGGGGGAGAAATTAGGGTTAGTTTAGCATTATGTAGGTTATTTTCTAGAGAGAGAAGCTCCCCTTTCTCTCTAGAAATTAGGGTTCTTAGTTTATTTTCTTTGTAATTTTCCTTTTTAATTCTTATTTTACTCTAGTTTCTTCTACCTTTCCTTGTTTTCTTGTCTTAATTTCATTACTTTATCTTGTCATTTTCTCCATTCTTGCCATTTTTATGTATTTGCACTCTTGTTACTTTAATTTACATTTAATGCAATTTCATGTTTTATACCTCTTTATTGTTTAATTGAGTTGTTACCTTAATTTTGTTACTTTTGGTAGTTGTAAAATTTATTTTCTTTGTTATTTTACCATGCTTTATTTTCATGCCTCCCAAGTGTTTGATAAAATACTTGGGCTGGTTTTAGCTTAGTTTATCCCACTCTTGGTTGAAAAATTGGGTGTTTGGGTGAACTTAAGTGGTGGATGTCCATTCCACATTGTGTGAGGATTGTTAATTAATTTGGTTTTTCTTGACTCTAAGTGACCCATAAATAGTGTTGACTTAGGACTTAGGGATTGAGATCAATTATACCCTTTTGACTTATCCTCGATGTAGGGTTGACTAATTGGGATTAATCCACACACAATTACCATGTTTGTGGTCCACAACTAGGATAGCAAGCCTTAATTACCAAATTCTCACCAAGAGTCCTTTTTACAATTTAAATTCCATTTTCATTACCTTTACTTGCTTTCCTTTAATTTCTTGCATGCTTATTTATTTCTTGCTATTTACATTACTTGCCCTTCTTGCCATCATTTCCCAATCCTCATTTTCCTCCCATAGCCAATAAATGAACACTTAATTACAACTCCTAGGAAAGACGACTCGAGGTTTAATTACTCTCAGTTATTTTGATTTGAATTTAACATTTGATTGATGTTCAATTGTTGGGTTTAGACTATACTTGCAACGGACAAATTCTATTTTAGTGTGAAAATCCAAACCTATGCAATTGGGCATTGTCAAGAATCAATAATACTTCTCTAAATTCACTGTTCCTCAAGAGCCAATGTGCTCAACTTCAATATCTATTATGCACAGTTAATTCATACATTCAGAAAACAAAGATAAGGCATCCACATCAAAGTAATAGAATAACTCATAATTTAACTCAAGACCTTTGTGCATCTTACTACTTCTTTTTCAATAATTTTTTTTTCTTTTTAAGCTTAATGAGGGATACATAAAGCACCTTTAAATAAAACAAAAAAAACAACTAATACTAAAGAAGAAAATCAAATAAAATAAAATCCTAAGTGTGATCATGCACTAGAATAGATAACAGATAACAAAATAGAATACAAAGAAAACAGAGATAAATATAGGGAGAATGAAACTAGACTACCTCAGTGATGGCGGATGATAAACCCATATTTCATGGTTTATCTTGTGCTCAATTGAGTAGTTTTTATCAACTCTTTACCCACTTATTTATACTATTTGCATGGTTTTGCATTTGTCTTCCTAATTATGTGCTTTGATTGAAAACATGCTTCTTTGGCCTTAAGTTCCCTATGTTTAATCATCTCTTATTACCATTAGATGCTTTGATATGTGTGTTAAGTGATTTCAGAGATTACAAGGCAGGAATGACTCAGAGGATGGAAAGGAAGCATGCAAAAGTGGAAGTAATACAAGAAGTTGGAGAAACTGCTAAGCTGTCTAGCCTGACCTCTTCGCACTCAAACGGCTATAACTTTAGCTACAGAGGTCCAAATGACGCGGTTCCACTTGCGTTGGAAAGCTAACATCCGTAGCTTCGATTTGATATATAATTTGCCATAGTGACCATACAGATAGGCAATGCAAACGTGTCATCCACGTGGACGCGTCGCATCTGCGAAAATCAACGTGGCAGATTTCGCAAACAGCGAATCCTGGGCTATTTCCGGCCCAGTTTCAAGCCCAGAAAACACAGATTAAAGGCTGCAAAGTGGAGGAATGAGGGGAGACTTCAGATGCTCTCATAATTCACTTTTCATATTTTTAGATGTAGTTTTTAGTGAGAAAGATTCTCTCCTCTCTCTCTTAGGATTAGGATTAGAATTAGGATTAGGATTTAGGGTTCTTTATTTTTATTTATCCCAATTTAATTTATGAACTCTTTCATGTTACTCTTTTAAATTAATGTTATTTGAAATATTTCAGATCTATGATTGCTGTCTTTTATTTATATAAATAATTTGGATTTTCCTGTTTCCCTTTTGGCTTTGGTTGAATAATTGGTGACTCTAGAGTTATCAAACTCATTGTTGATTGAAAATTGGATTTCTTCATTTCATTATTTCATATTCTAATAACTCTAGCCTTTCCCAAGGACTTGAGTTATCAAACTCATTGTTGATTGAAATTTGGAATTAATTCATCCACTTAACTTACCTTCATAGTTAGAGGTTAACAAAGTGGGAGAAAAATCCAATTCTCATCACAATTGATAAGGATAACTAGGATAGGACTTCCAGTTCTTACACCTTGCCAAGAGTTTATTTTACAGTCATTCATTTACTTTTATTGCTTTGAAAATATACCTGTGCCCATTGCCCAACTAACTTTTTACCTTAATCCAAAACCCCAAACACACTTTTTCATAACCAATAATAAGAACATACCTCCCTGCAATTCCTTGAGAAGATGACCCGAGGTTTAAATACTCGGTTAACAATTTTTAAAGGGGTTTGTTACTTGTGACAACCAAAACGTTTGCACGAAGGGATTTCTGTTAGTTTAGAAGCTGTATCTACAACGCGAATATTTTTAATAATTCTTTACTAGCAAAAATCCTAACGTCAGCGGCCACTGCTCCCTCCGGGGAATCCTCTGGAGCGTTTAAGCTCCTCAATGTCGTGCCCATGCCTCCTCTGCTCCTCCTTCATACTCCTTTGGTCTTCTATCATCTGATGGAGGATAGCATGCTGGTCCTGATGCGCTAGCCTCAGCTGATCAACTGATGAGGTTAGCTCCCCTAGAGATGTGGTCAACTAATCCTAATAGTCACGGGAAGGAAAGTACATCCCTTGAGGTATCTTTGGGATCACCTATGGAGGTGGCAGAATGGGTTCTTGCTGTGGTCCTTATGTAGGCTCCCTGGCGTACTCCATACGCTTTCTTGTGATGGGTCTCTCCTTGTCAATTAGGATATCTCCTCCTATGCGAACTCCAACTGCTCCACATAGGAAATAAATGAGATGAGTGAATGCCAGCCGTGCTTGGGTGGAGGGCTTGTCAGCTACTTTGTAAATTTCTTGAGGGATTACCTCATGGACCTCCACCTCACTACCGAGCATGATGTAGTGGATCATCACTGCTCTCTCAGTTGTAACCTCAGAGCGGTTACTCGTAGGGATGATCAAACGTTGGATGAACACTAACCATCTTCTAGCCACTGGCTTAAGGTCAAGCCTACCCAGTTGGTAAGGCTTGCCTTGAGCGTCCTTTCTCCATTGAGCTCCAGACATGAAGATATTAGCAAGAACTTCATCCAGCCTTTGGTCAGAGTTGACCCTTTGAGTGTATGACTGAGGGTCATTCCATGGTTCTGGTAACTGTAGCGCTACTTTCACACTCTCAGTGCTGAAATCTATGATTTGTCCTCTAACCATGGTGTACTAGTTTTTTAGCTCCGGGTTCACACTTGTATCATGCCTCTTGGAGACCCAGGCGTTGGCATAGAATTCTTGCACCATTAAGACTCCAACCTCGAAAATGGGATTGGCCAGAATTTTCCAATCTTGTCTTAGAACTTGGTGTAGGATCTCCAGATACTCATTGACCTTTAGCTTGAAGAGGACCTCGGAAATCACCTTCTTCTTCTTCACTACGTCATAGAAGTGGTCTTGATAGAATTTGGTGAGGAATCTTAAGGTCTCACATGGCTCGGAAGCGAAAGCGGGGGCTTTTCCTTTTCTTTTCCTTGAGGATTCTCTAGTTTAATGCATCATTCGTTGCATCAAGTAGTCTTGCATAAATCTCATAGAAATGATTATAATTCACTAATGTTTGATGAATCATGACATGCCTAGGTAACTCATCCAAATGCTTGCTTATTAATGAAGATAATGCATGGAACTAACCTAAAATGTGCTAAAAATGGCTTGTGAAACTAGCCAAGATGCCCTGCCATCACAATGCCAAACTTAAATCTTGCTTGCTTGTCTCCTTCTTCTTGCTCTTCTTCTTGTTGTGCTTCTTGTGTTAGCACCCTCTTTCTCCTCTGGGGTCTTCTTTGAATTTGAGCAGCTGTAACTATGTCATCCTTTGAGTGGTAATTGGCTTGCCAACAGACACCCATGTTGGGTCCTTATCTTCAAACACCACTTTAGCTTTCCTACATATGCGTAGGATGGTGCTAGGATAGTAAAGGCAAACTTCTAGATCATTCTTCTCTTTTATTTCTTGGATGCCTTTTGCTATGATTTCATGAGCTCTTATTCCCCCTTCATTATACAGTGAACTATGGTCGCTCTATTGACATTAACTTCTGAATTGTTCGAGGTATGGAGAATTGATCTCCTTACAAACTCGAACCATCCTTTAGCTTCTGGAATAAGATCTCCTCGTTTAATGTACCTTGGCAATCTCTTGGAGTCCCTTACCCAATCGGCTTATATAACACAAATGTTATTAACAACTTCTTCACAGTCAGGGTCATTTACTTTTGTGTGATAGCTAGCTTCCTCAAATGGCATTGATCCAACCTTGAGAACCCTCATGATAGTGTTTGGGCTAAAATCAACTTCTACCCCTCTTACAGAGCTTTTATAAAAATGGTCCTTCGTCTTGTCTTCTCTCACCGCATTGGCATAAAATTCGTTGACAAGAGTTGCATTTACTCATGTGGGCGGGTCAGTGAGAAGTTCCCATCTCTTCCTTTCAAATTTTCCCTTTATCTCAGGGCATTCATCATCTTAGAGTTGGGAGGCTAGCTCGGACAGTATTTCTTTTGGTTCCATCCACCCGAATTGTATTTCATGAAACAGAGATTTAAACTTCCATCCATCAAAAGGAATTTCCTCTACGGGTTCCTTTTCCTTACTTCTCATTGAGCTTGATGATGTCATTGATTTTCTTTAAAGGGGCCGAATAAAAAAGAAAAAAGTATAGAGGATGGTGGAGAGTATAGTGTATGAGGGAGATTGAGAATGTAGCTTGAGAAGGAAGATAAATGATTGATCAAGAATGCTTGATGTTAGAGCGAGGATGTAAATATGTCAGTGAGGAGTGACCGAAGAGAGGAGGTATGAAAGTGGGCTTAGGATAAAATGAAAGTAAGAAGTGAAGTGTGAAGGTAAATGTGTAGTTCTTTGGGGGAGTTGTGGTTCGAACAAAATAAGAGTTATTTATAGTGAAAGGTGGTAAGGGAATGGATGGTGGGGATTCATTTTGTGTGATGGAAATGAAGGGTGTGCATACAAGGTGAAGTGGAGATATGGATTGTCTATTTATGAGGTTGGTAGGTTCGGTCATCAAGGTGATCTTATGACACACCTAACTAGCCAATGTATGCAAGGTGGTGTTTTCCAAGGGGCAATATTCAAGGACATGTGACTAGTTCCCTTTATTGTTCAAGACCCCTAGCTCATAGTCATGAAGTGGCCAAACTCTTACTAGCATAGTCACTTCCATCAATCTTCTCTTCAAGATTCCCTTTTCAAACACAAATGAAATAAAATTGAAAAGTGGTGGAAATGAAAGGCTAAGAAAATTCATAAACTAACTTACTAAAAACTATTGCCTCCATGAAATTCAAAACTTAAACAATTTGATTCTTATCATTCATACATGTAGCATACGTGGAACATCAAACTTAATGTTTGGCTATATACTACAAAACATGATTAAGTAAACATCCTAAGATATCAATATGTTCATTATGCATGAAATCATCTTAGGGTGCCTCTAGGCACATCAAATTTAGAGGTTGATCATATGCTTCATGAAGGTGCCTAATGCAGTTGTCAAATTGTTTGTGAAAGTTTGAATTCATGATGGAAGACAATTTATTATTACTATTAAAGCATGAATTAAGGAATACTAAACATGGGTTGCCTCCCATGAAGCGCTTCTTTAACGTCACTAGCTTGACAGTTGTCCCTTGTTAAGGAGGTTGATGATCATAGTGTCTCAAATTCTCCCCTCTCACTGTAAGCTTTCTTCCAGTATCCTTCTTAATGATTTCCAAATGCTCAAGTGAAAGGATTTTGTTCACTGTGTAGTATCCAGAAAAGTGTGGAGATGTTTCCACTTGTTGATAGATTAGCCTCACTTTATCCCCAGGTGAGAATCCTTCAGTTAGAATTTTCTTATTTTTCCAACCTTTAGGCACCTTCTTCTTATTGTTCTTTCCTTTTCTTCATGATTCTTTCTTCTTGGTAGGCTCGATGTCTGGAACTTTCTCATTTGTCAGCATTGGAAACTTTGTTTGTGGTTTTTCTTTGGCTTTTCTGTCTCCTTGAACTTTCTGCCTCTCTTTAGTTTCCTTCTTCTCTTCCAAGAATGAGCTTATGAGTTCTAAAGGTGGCTCCTCAGATTTCTCTTTCCAGTTTGGATCTCCCTCATCAATCCTCATACATTCCTTCTCTTGGATTGGTTCTTGTAAATTTTTGAAAACATTGAATGTTAGATGCTCATCATGAACTCTTAGCATCAATTCTCTTCTTTCAACATCGATCAGTGCTCTCCCTGTAGCCAAGAAGGGTCTTTCCAGGATGATAGAAGTGTTATAATTTCTTCCATATCAAGGATCACAAAGTCAGCTGGAATGAAAAAGTTTCCTACGTTCACAAGTACATTTTTCACCCCCAAGGGCTTGCTTGATGGATTTGTCAAATATTTGGAGGGCTATTCGTGTGGATTTTAATTCATGAATTTGAAATCTCTTCATGAGAGACAAATGCATCAGATTTATGCTAGCACCCAGGTCACATAATGATTTCTCGATAATTATACTACCTATGGTGCAAGGAATGTGAAAGCTTCCAGGATCATTTTTCTTCATTGGAAGTGTTCTCTGGATGAACGCACTGCATTCTTTTGTCAATACCACTGTTTGGCCTTCCTCTAAAGATCTTTTCTTAGACAGTAGTTCCTTCATGAACTTAGTATATAGAGGCATCTGTTCAAGGGCCTCTATAAAAGGAAGGTTGATATGGAGTGTTTTGAATATCTCCAAGAATTTGAGGTATTTCTTTTCATTGTCTTTTTTTGGGATTTTTGAGAACATGAAAAGTTGAGAACACATGGTTTTGCTTCTTCTTCCTTCTCTTGTGGCTGTGATTCAAGGGTGTTCTTACCTTCCCTTGAAGTTTGTGTGTCTATGTTCTTGGGCTCCGTTTCTCTTCCTTCCTTTGTCCTTTCTTCTAGAACCTCTCTATCATGCTTTTCCTGGATGGTGGATTTGAATTTCTCAATCTCTTCACTTTTCAATGCAACTGCCTTGCACTCTTCCTATTTTGTATCCTTGCATTCATTCTCTGGGTTGGGAATTGTGTCACTGGAAAAGGCATTTATGGGTTTCTCAGCAAGTTGTTTAGCCATCTGTCCCATTTGCCTTTCAAGATTTCTTATTGATGCCTCCAGGTTTTTGAGTGTCATGGCATTATCCTTTCTTGCCATTTCTTGACTTTGGATGAGTTTTTCCATCATTGCTTCAAAATTAGAGATCTTTTGAGACTCTAACTGTGGTTGTGCTTGCATGGGGTATGATGGTTGTTGATGGAAGTTGTTGGAGCTATTTAAAGAGTGGTTAAATGAAGGTATGAGGTAGTTGTTTTGATGCCATTGTGAAGTGTTTTGAGGTTGGAGATTTGAGTTTTGGGGTTTCCTGAATTGGTTGTTATTAGTAGGTGGTCGGTTGTAATTGTTTGTGTTGCAGAAGTTATTGGAATTGGAGTTCTTTTGCCATTGATTCTACTTGTCACCCCACCTCAAGTTAGGATGATTCTTCCAAGATGGATTGTAGGTATCACCATGGAAGTCATTTTGGAATGAACTTGAGGTGTTGTTCATGTACTACATTTGCTCAGGCCCTTGTTGCTCATAGTTGAATGACTCAAAGCCTTCTTCAGATTGGTTCCATCTATTTGAGGCTTGGCATGCTATGCTTACTGTAGCCAGTTGAAGTCCATCCATCCTCTTGGCCGTCATCTCCGTTTGCTGCTGAATTTGTTGGTGCATAAGTTTGTTTTGTGCCAAGATTACAACCATTCCCTCAAGCTCCATTACTCCTCTCTTTGGAATTGTTCATCTCTCTGAAGAGTAGAAGTATTAATTATTTGCCACCATGTCAATAAGGTCTTATGCTTCTTGAGGGGTCTTTATCATTTGGAGTGATCCTCCTGATGAGTAATCCAGTGCTTTTCTTGCTTTTGGGGAGAGACCTTCATAGAAGTTTTGGAGTCTTACCCACTCACTGAACATGTCTAGTGGGAACCTCCTTATCAAGGCTTTGTATCTTTCCCATGCCTCATAGAGTGACTATCCCTCCATTTGTTTGAAGATTTGTACCTTTTTTTTTCAGCTTGATGATTCTCTGAGGTGGGTAGAATTTAGCTAGGAACTTGCTCATCAAATCTTCCCAATTGTTGATGCTCTTTTTTGGGAAGGTCTCCAACCATTGAGATGCCTTGTCCCTTAGAGAGAATGGGAATAATAGCAACTTGTAGATGTCAGAATGCTCCCCATTTGTCTTGACTGTTTCACAAATTTTCAAGAAAACAGATAAGTGTTGATTGGGGTTTTCAAGAGGGCCTCCTCCATAAGCAATTGTTCTGAACTAAAGTGATGAGTTGAGGCTTCAACTCAAAATTATTTGCATGAACATTCGGGGTGAGTATACTATTTCCACAGTTTTTGGGGTCGGGTATGGTGTAAAAGGCTAACACCCTTCTTACAGGTTGGCCATTCTTGTTGTCCACCCCTTCATGATGGTTGTGTATCTCATCCTTCATGACTTGGTCTAGGTCTCCCTCTGATGACTCCGCTTCACCAACTACTCTATTCCCTCTAGCTTCTTTCTTAATCTTCGAAGAGTTCTTTCTGGTTCAGAATCAAAGGAAATTGATGTTGCTTCCCTTCCTCCTAGCATACACAAAACAATGACAAACCAAAAGCAAAATGATCACTCTAGTGCTAGAGTCATGTTAGAGTTAGCTGACACAAAGTGTTGAACAGTAAGTATGCTTAAACAAAACAAAAGAAAAGTGCTTAATTTAGAGTATCACCAACTTAAGCATTGTTAATCTAATTCAATCATTGGCAACAGTGCCGAAAACTTGATGACTGAAAATTTGCACAACACAAATTCCTTCGGCAAGTGTACCGAATCGCCAAGCAATAACTCACTGTTGAGTGAGGTCAATCCCACAAGGATTGATGGATTAAACAATTTTAGTTAGGTGATCTATGATTGATCTAGTCAAGCAAATATTTGATGATTTTGTGTAATGGAATGAACAGAATGTAATTGACAAAGACAGTAAATATGCTGAAGCCAAATTGCTGAATAGTAAAGAGCTTAAAGTAAATTACGTAATGGCAATAAAATGTAAATTGCATCAACTGTAAAGGGATTATGGGTGCTGGGAGTCAAAGGAATAAAGAAATTTAAAGCAATTGAAATGAATAACAACAATGGGTGAGATTCATTAGGGATTGGAGATATTATAATCCTTCATGAATCAATGGGTCTCAACTTCATCCTCAATCATATGAAGTAGATCTATAGTGAATTGTAAATAATTGGGTTCCAATTCCTTGGGAATCCAATTTCTCTTAACACAATCAATTGCCAATTCCTTGATCTAATTATTCGAGAGAAGAGGTTAAGTTTAAATTTCTAATCCACAAACCACACAACCCTTAGAATTTCAATTCAAAAAGGTTATATGTCACGTATCAACTAAGAATATGTTGATCAAAAGAGTTATGAGGGAGAAGCTTCAAATTGAATCCTATGATCCTTTTTCCAAGGCTCACATAGAGATTCAAGTAGATCCAAATCTCCTTCTGGTAGTGAATGGATCTATGAAGCACAAAAGCTTTCCCTTAGTTACAACAAGTGGATTGAGAAGAAGAAGAAGAATTGCATTAATTCATTTGAATTAAAATAGAGCTCCTCCCCCTAATGATGTGGGGTTTAGTTGATCATCACTCTCGAAAACCCAGAAAGAAAAATAAAGTACATGAAAAATCAAATTAAGTACAAAGAAGAAAGAAAAGTAGTCAGAGTTTCCCCTTTTCGGGCTCCCCTCAATTTCCAGATGATCGATCCCTCTTTGAAGTTCAAAACTCTTCCTATTTATACTACTCTTCTAGTCTTCAAGTGAGTCTTCAAGTATTCAGATGTGGGCCCTTGGCCTTAGTTGAAGCAGTTAGGAAACTCTCGGGCCGCTCTCATCTTTCTGGAAGGCGTTAGTTGAGGTAGCATTAGCATTGTTAACGCTAGCACATAGCATTAGTGCTGGCGTTATTGGCGTTATTAACGCCTCTTTGAATATGCTTGGACGTTGGTGCTGGCGTTGGTATGGCTAACGTTGCCACTAACGTTGCCTTTCTTCTTGATCTAGCATTATCGCTGGCGTTAGTTGGCTAAGATTGCCACCAACGTTGAAATTCTTCCCTTGTCCTGGCGTTATCGCTAGCGTTAGTGAGCTAACACTACCAGTAACACTGCCTTAGTGCTTGCCCAACGTTGCCCCTGGCATTAGTGTGCCTAACGTGGCCACTAATGCCACCATCCTTCTTGATCCAGCATTATTGCTGGCGTTGATCCTGGCGTTAGTGTGCTAACTTGGCCACTAACGCCACCAATCCTTCCTTGAAGCTGGAGTTAATCCTTGCGTTAATGTGCTAACTTGGCCACTAATGCCACCAATCCTCCCTTGGCCCACGTTGTTGCTGGTGTTAGTGTGCCTAACGTGGCCACTAACGCTGCCTTGTTCTCTGCTTCTTCTTTGTCTATCATCAGTCAAATAAGTGCATCAAAGCTTTGCTATAATCACAAGATAATGCATCATTCGTTGGATCAAGTAGTCTTGCATAAATCTCATGAAAATGATTATAATTCACTAATATTTGATGAATCAAGACATGCATAAGTAACTCATCCAAATGCTTGCTTATTGATGAAGATAATGCATGAAACTAACCTAAAACATGCTAAAAATTGCTTGTGAAACTAGCCAAGATGCCTGGCATCACAAGGTCTATTGGTTTTGGCGAACACAAGAGAAGAAAGGTATAAAGAAAAACATTGCCTATAACAAATAATA
>NC_029776.3:102160331-102181031 GCF_000817695.3 Arachis duranensis
ATCTTTTCTTGAAGTATATATATGATGGTGTTCATAAGAAAAAAAGTGAAAAATATGTTTCTGAAGTATTCAAGAAAATTATTGTAAGTGTCTTTAATTTTGTAGTATAATTTAGTTTTAGTTTTCTTAATAATATGTCCTTATTTTTTTGCTGTAGGACTTATATGGAGAGGTAATATCACAAAAATATGGAGAAGATTTAATAGACCAACCTAAAGTTGATCCTGACGTGTGGACAGAAGTTGTAAGAACCAACAAGAAAGGATGAGTTCATGGGTTAGGCCGCAGTCTAGATATTGATATTCATGATCATAGAGATGTGTCATTACCAGAAGATACATGTGTTTCTATAGTCAAACCAGTTTCACAAACAGACATCACTGAGGCTATTAAAGAAGCATTATTGCCTAGTACTATAAATACAGTGTTACCTAGTGTCATAAATGAAGCTATACAGAGTAATTTACTATTTCTCCTTTCTAAGATTCCAGGATTCCCCCAAGAGAAGGACCATTAGAGTGATTTTGCTGGGAATAATATTGATTAGGCGGCTTATGTTAATGCATTTTGTTAGGCTTAGCTTGTTATCGTAGTTTATTTGTTTGATAGATAATTGATTAGGTAATTTGTTTCATTTTCATGTTTTATAGAAGTTGGCTTACTTTTATTGGTAGTTTACGTAGTTGATAAATAATTGTTTGGATTGATTTTTATAGTTACTGATATTGTTAAATTTAGCTTGTTTTGGTATTTTATTTGTAAAGTGTCTATGCTGGAGATGTTGCATTAGACTTTTATTTTAATAAATATGAATGGTTTGATTTTTTTTAAACATGTATAATTTTGATGAACTAATTTTATTTTTATGCATTGTAATCTTTTAGCACAATCACTAAAATAAAAAATAATATGATGTTTATTTTAGTATAACGACAAAATTGGAATTCTAACCGATATTCTAGAAAAATTAGCAACATACTTGCTATTGATGATGGTGACAAATTAAAGATTCTATTGCGACTGAAACATTTGTGAGATACCTATTGATTTGTTACTATTTTAAAAGGGATTTGCGATGACATTTTGCTATAGTATGGCAACTAATTGACTACGTACATATTATTTTCTAGCAAATTAGCGGCTATTTCATAACTCTACTTTATCATTTCGAATAGCTTTGGTTTAGCGACAAAATTCTTACAAATTTGATTAAGGATTTTCAAATATTACCTATAGATTTGCTAAAAAATATGACAGATTTGCGACTCTATTAGCAGACAACTTGTGACGAGTTAGGTTCAGAAAAATTCCTCGCTAATTAGTGTCAACTAATCATTCCATTTTGTCTACGAAGTTAGCTTGCATTTAGCGATGAGTCTGCTGCAGAAGAGTTTGACTCTAATTAGCGACTACTGTTTAGTCCATTTCTTCTATGGAATTAGCTTTTACTTTAGTGATTGATTTGCGACTATCTATTCGGTAGCTAAAAAACTTTCCGATGAATTAGTGACTGTTGAGTTTGCCTCACTGATCTGCGACTTATAATTAGTGAGGAAAGCATTAGTTGCTAGGCAGAAGCTAATCCATCTCAAATTATATTTTGTGTCAAATTAGCGATGATTTTACGAATTTTTTTGTAGTAACTAATCGACCATATTCTTGTAGTGCAAAATTTCAAAGAAGTCACAGAAATCAAATCACAAACAATCCAGAAATATTAATTATAATGAACAAAATCAAAATCGCAAGAATAATCAGAATCAGACATATAAAATATAATTAACATAAATCACATAAATCAGAACAATGCTATAATAATTAACAAATTCACCAAAGTAAATTAAGAATATAGAGATAATATGATAGAAAACCCTAAAACCGGTAACAACAGCAAGGTTCACAGATTAATTAACAATTATTCAACTCATAACAAGTTCACAGATTATTCAACAATTATTGTGAAAAACAAATACCAACAAGATAGAAGCATAGAACAGAGCAGATCCTTAGCAAGAGGGGGAGCAGCGCTGACCGGTAGAACAAAGATGGCGCCGGCGACGGTGGAACAGAGATGGCACCAGCGACGGTAGAACAGAGCTTCGCGACGAAGGCAGGAGGCGAGGCCGGTGACTGTGCTTCCACTGCCGAATCGTTAGCTGCACGAGTAGGAGTGCGGGAGTGAACTTCGAAGCTTCAACTTGCGACGCGACAGGAGAAGTTCGACGACTGAACAGCAGTGAGAGAGTGAGTGAGCTGGCACTGAGAGGAACGACGAGCTTGAGGTTAATGAGAGGAAAGGAGTGTGTGCGGCTGCTACTACGTCGTTGGATTGAGTTAGAATTGTTGCGTTGGTAATGATTAGAGTATTAATGGATTAGCACACAAACCAGCAGCATTTTTGTTTAAATTAAAAAAATCGGCTAGATTCCAATCCGTCTGACCTACTAATTTTTGACCGGTTTAACAGTTTAATTTTAGTTTTTTATTTTTACAATTTTAACATATGACCGAATTATAATTTTCATTAGTTTATAGTTCGACTGATTTGATCGATCGGTTCGAACTGATTTTCAAAATCTTGAAAATTTAACATTTAATTGCAAGTACACACGCTCATTACACTGTCTCCTCGAAGACATCTTTCCCTGTTCCTTTTGTATGGAGGTTCATCTTTTTCATACTAATTAAGGTCAATCACTAATTAGTAATGTTTTCTGTTCTTTCTGCGACGCAACTGTTATTGTGCTTTTTAGTATTAAAACCAAGGTTCTGAAAACCGGACCGGACCGGCCGGTCCGACCGGTTTAACCGCGAACCGGTGACTTAAACGGTTTGGTTTAACATAAAAAACCGCTAAAATCAAAACCGTTCTTAAACCGTTGAACCGGCCGAG
Source organism: Arachis duranensis (assembly GCF_000817695.3). NCBI lineage: Eukaryota > Viridiplantae > Streptophyta > Magnoliopsida > Fabales > Fabaceae > Arachis > Arachis duranensis. The sequence goes on from NC_029776.3 coordinate 102,163,225, forward strand.
AACCGGTCGGTCGGACCGAACCGGGACCCGGCCGGTTTTGAAAAACGGCGTCGTTTTCCGTTCTATTATAAAATGAAATGGCCAGGTCTCCATGCCCTCAACCCCTCGAGCCATTCCCATTCTTCAATCTTTCTCCCCAAAACACAACCCTAGATTACATGTCCCCCACCGCCACAGGGCTCAGCGCCGCCGTTCGTTGCTCTCAAGCACCACCGTGTTTTCGTCCGATCGTCCGCGCTTCTCCCACATTCGGAAATTGGTGTGTCTTCCTCGAGCTCGCTGTCATTCGCTGCCTCGCTGGTCTTCGTCTGCTCAAACCCTAGCCTCGATCACTCTCCTCTTCAAGCTGTGTCACCTCTGCCGTCGAATCTGGTCCAACCGTCGTCCCTACTGTTTCAGCGTCGTCGCAACTCGTCTCTGCCGTCGCGTCGCATATGCTCCACTCTCCTCTGCCGTCGCGTCGTGCTGCGAAGGGGAAAGAAGGGGTGGAGGTCACGGGAGGAGGCACGCGAAGGGTGAAGCCTTTGCTGCTTCCGCCGTGTTTGAGCTCGAAGACTGCCGCTAGTGCTGCTACCTCTGTTGCTGAATTGGTAATCAATAAATTTGCAGATTTCCCTTCTCCTGTATTTCTGCATGTTGCTGAATCGGTAATCAATAAATTTGCCTTTTTGCTGTAAATCGGGCCTTTACTAGGATTTGTTAAATTTGTTGCTTGTTGCTGAATTTGTTGCTTCCCAGTCACAGCATCAGAATAGAAGCTGGTGAATAAGGTTTTAAACTGTGAAATCATGTGTTGTTGCTTGAATTTTAGGAGAAAGAGCAATGTAATGTATTCCTATTTATGATTTCATAAGACCAAGGTTAAATTAACAATTCAGGTGGAGTTGAGTTTTGTTTATGAGTAATTAAATGCAAGAAACAAGAATAGGATTGCTAATTAAATTTGGAATTTCTGATTAGTGACTTGTTAAGGTGCTGTTGTTGTTAACTTGTTATGCTGCTGTTTTGTTATGGCACTGTTGTTGTTATGCAGTTATGCTGCTGTTTTGTAATGGTTATTGCTGAATGCTACTCTGTTTTCATTGTGTTATAGTTGCTGGTTGTGTTGATTTTGCTAGCTTTGTTTGTAATTGCTGGGTGAAGGTTTAGTGTTTTGTGATTGCTGGCTTTGTTTTCTAATTGCTGGTTTTGCTGATGGCTCCTAATTTTTTTGTTCAAATTTGCTAATGGCTTTGATTTATAGTTGCTGGTTGTGCTGGTTTTGCTGTTAAGTTCTTATAGGGTTTACTTGTATAACCCCTAACAAATGGGACAATGGTAAATTAATTATGAAAACAAGGATGTATTCTCATCAATTAGAAAAGTTCTTCTTGGTCAAACTTTGCCTCCCTATGTATCCTTTTGGATGGTAACATGTGTCATCTTCAATGCTATAGGTTTATTTAGAATTTGATTCTTATTTTTTTAAAAAAAGAATAGCATAAAAAAAATCTATACAATGATTCAAGCAAACTCAAAAGAAGCTTTTATGTATATGTAACATATATTTTTATTTATAGTAAAATATATATTACTTTGGAATTTTGATATATTTAGAATATCTATTATATTTGAATATAAATGAGTTTAAACATATTAAATTTTAAATATAGAAAAATTTTACTATAATAGAACATTTTAAATTGTTTTGGCCCAACCTAACATAAATTGAGAGTCACGATGAATCCACAATTCGACGGGTTCAGGATCCACTCGAACAGTAGTATCTTCTATATGGCACTCTCTTCTAACAAAAATTTGGACAACTGATAGTAGTATTTCTTCAGTTCTCGCGCACTTTGGTTTTGACTCTCACCTTCAACGATTCTTACTCCATCGGTTCGACGAACAACCGAACATAAATCAAAGAAGTGAAATTGACCAAAATGTAAAAAGTAATCAGAGCAAGTATTTCAATATTTATTTCTATGGTTAAAATTGTGTTCTAATTTTTAAAATTTAAAAATGAAATTAAATAATATGAAAAATATTTAAAATATAATAAAAATGAACCCAAAACAATCTAAAATCATCTAATTTTATATTCATTAATTACTACTGAAGTAAATAAGTAATACTAGATATTATATACATAAAATTATAAATATTAAATTAAATAAAATAATTTTAAATTATTATTTCTCTAATATTACTAATAACAATAGTTCTAAAATAATTGTTTAGCATAGTTATATTTTTTTTAGAAAAATTATATGAGTAATATCAAGTAATTAACATTTTTCAGTCGACGTCAAGTAGTTTTTTTAAATTATTTTATTTATTTAAAATTTTAGATCCTAAATCATAAATTTTTAATGTTAAATTATATTCTAAATTTTAAACTTAAATACAAATAAAAATAACTAATTTAACTAATTAAAAGTTAGTTTCCTATGTATTTTTTTAAATACTCTTAATATTTATCCGAATTTTTAATTTTGTTCATAATATTTTTAAGAATATCTTTTAAGCTTTATTTTTTCTTATATATAATTAAATTATCAACTAACTGATTTCTCCCAAATTTGCCAAAATCCTATTCCTATCCACACTCGTGCCACTGCACAGCACTACCATTGTTACCACCTCTTTGAAATTAATAAAATAATTAAAAATTATTTTAAATAAATTTATATAATTACTTATTAACTTTTCACTATTTTTCTTATGTTTATTTTCTCTTTATACACATTCTTTCAATTTCTTTGTATACATATATAATCAGAAAAAAATTAGTTAATATTATCTAATTTTTAAATAGTTTTTTGTTTTCAATAATAAAATCAAGAAGATAAATATTTAATAAATTTCAAATTTTTTTCTTCTAGAATTAATGTTGTTCAAATATCTCTTTATTCTTCTGTGAATTAAAACAAACAGTTAAACGTATGGGTGAAGGAGTAAGCTTGCTTTTAGCTTTACAATTATTTTCCCACTTCTTTTTATTATTATTTTTAAATTCTTTTTTATTTGTTTTCCGTAAGGCATGAATTGGAAGATTAGAGAGAAAGTGGGTTGTTTTCTGTGGCGCTTTTGTGGTCACACGCATGTCTATTATGGTCCCATATTGGCATTTTATTTCGATCTTTTTACAATATTCCTTTTGTAGATACATTTTGGTTCCTTTTTTTTTTCTTTTTTTTTTCCTTTAAATTTCATAAAACAATAGTATATGTCAAGATTTAAATCTTGGACGAACCCCATTCAAACATTTGATGATAGCTCCACCACCACTACCAATACCATATCCTCACGAGGAATACCCCTTTTAGTGGAGAGATCATGATGACATCAATCCCACCTTGTCATGACGTTTCTTCATTTTTTTTTCTTTAATCTTAGTGCCCTATTGTTAGCTTTCTCTGTACTTATTATTAATATTATTTTGCTCCAACATTCACTGCCAAACTTATGGAAACATTGGCATTCCATCAGTCATGATGATGAGTAGTCTTAGAATTCATTCTTCCGTCCTTTGCTATGAATTATATTACCTATATTAAGACACAGGTTTCATGCATTTTCTATTTCGTACTATATAAGCTACTCGTAGAGCGAGGTTGATAATAAGGAAAAAAAAAGCGCGATAATAAAAAACATAAAATTTACAATGATAATTTATTTTTTGTGTTAATAAATATTTGATTTTATTGTTGTGAAAACATTTGATTATTTTACGATAAAAGTTTGATTATTCAATTATAAAAAATTAATTGTTTCGATTATTGATCAATCTCTGTAAAATTTATGTAGGGCTGCACACGGATCGGATTGGATCGGATATAACCTATAATTCTATCTGATCCGCACTACATTCATCGGATCGGATCGGATACGATATCTGCATTTTTTCAAGTTGGATCCGATCCGATCCGCATATCGAATCGGATGTCGGGTATATCTGCATAATTAAAAAATTTGTTTTAAGGTCTTTTTTGGCTCTAAAAAATTTATTTTTTCTCCTGTTTAAGTCTATTTACTTATAAAATATTATCAATGAAAATTCTCTTAAATAACAAAAGAAAAATAATAACACAAGATCTAAGTTTAATTATTTTAAATTAAAGTACAATATAAAAAATTAAAAACAAGATATCATAAAATTCATAAAACAACACACTAAAATTCATATCACATTAAAGTTTACTTTCTTAAACTATATTATTTATATGAGATGTGCGGATATGCGGATCAGCGGATCAGATCCACGGATATCACTGTTAAATCCGCAATCTGATCCTACTATAATACGGATCCGATCTGATGGCTCTGCGGGTCGGTTAATATCCGTTAAAATTCGAATCGAATGCAGATAATTACTGTAGATATGCGGATATTATCCGACTCATGTGCAGTCCTAAAATTATGTGTTAAATATGTATATACATAAATACGTAGAGGATGATTTTATAGCTGAATTTTAGTAATTATAGGATATTTTTATCTAGAAAAGATTGATTATGAATCGTGAACAAAAAAGCAAGTAAGAAATGTCATTGTAAATTACTGTCAAAATGCATGTCGAATTATCCTATATCCATGTTATTAATGTCTTGCTATACTATACATGCATGATGGATTCCCGACTAAACTAAATTCACTTCCCAGAGCTCGAATCAAGCAAGAAGTGATGGTCAAACTTGTTTTCGATAATGATTATTCGCAGTGGCGGAGCTTTAAACAAAATTTTAGGGGGCCAGATAAAAAAATAATTGTCAAGATGCTTTTGATATGAATTCCATTTAAGATAAACTCGTCTAATCTCATCTCTCTGATTTGGGTGATATTGCAAAATTTAAATCCGTTTTTAGGGTCTCGTTCCAAAAAATTAAGGTCAAACTCATCAAATGCAACTCTTTGAATTTTTGGAGGTTGTATCTTACTTTTTTCGTGATTCATTAAAGTAGAAGAACTATCTACAGGTGTTGATATTGTAAAAGTTATATGTTCTCCTTCTTGAATATTAACTTTCTTCTTAAAAAATGCATCAATTCTTTGATTTTTCATAATTATTTTATATAAAAATTTGAATATATATCCTCTAAAATATGTAAAAAAGAAGTTAGAATTACAAATATTAAAATTTATAATATTATTGAATTTGAACTCAGGTAGAGATAATGTTGCTTATTGAATAGAGAGTTGCGAAATGCGAATACATTCAGTTCAGTCCAAATCCGACATGTTTTGAATATTTAAAACTAAAAATTATTATGCAATAAAAGCAAGAGATGAAGATTGAACTTTGGTATTTTAAGTCATAGCAAAATATTTGAACCAATTGAACTAATTTTTTATTTTTTTAAGAAGTATTACTAATTTTTTTATCAAAAGTTTGGGAGGGCATGGCCCCCTTGTCTTAACTAAGCTCCGCCCCTGATTATTCGCTTCTTCCTTTTAGTGATATAAATTATTAATTTGTGTATGTATTTTTTTTATCAGTTTAAATTTTTATTTTATGACATAATATGTGAGATTTTATGACTGAAACTTTTAGAATTTAATTTTTGTTGACTAAAAAAAACTTTTAACTTAATAAGACAAATAAAAAAATTATATAAAAATTCATACAAATCTAAAAAAATTCTTATGTAAAAAAACATATTAAAAATATAAAATTTTGGTAGATTTTTAGAAATATAAGTATAAAAAATATCTTTATTAATTATTTCTATTGTAATACTTATTTTTCTCATTCACTTTGTATATTTATTTAATAGAATTGCTAGTGGTGAAAAAGATTAATTAAATTGCCTAATAATGTTTTTTAGAAAAGACATATAGTTATTTTAGACCAAATTAAATTTAAAAAACGTAAGATTATTCTAGACAGGAGTGCGTATATCTGATAAGTTTGTTACTAGCAATAGAGAAAAAGTTGTGCAAGCACGACATCTAAATTTAATCAATATGTGAGACAACATTAGTGGACAAGTCTTATTATGTTGGGCTAGTGATTCGTAGCCATATATGTGCCTGCTCTTCCGTACTATAATTGGAATGTGTTCTGAGGTGGTTAACGTCTCAAAAGAAAGGTTATATATACATAATCGCATTTTCGGTCTTGTCTTGTATTTGGTATAGACACGGATAGATATATATACGTGAGCCAATATTGGCACTGCATTTAGTGTTACTTTTTATAAGAGCAAGTATATACTGTACGATTTTTTAATTAGTTAATATTAATCCATTTTAAAATTTAAAATTTATTTTATAAGACAGTAAAAAATTTATAATTTAGGATTAAAATTTAAAATAATAAAAATAATCTAAAAAAATAGTTAATATTGATTGAAAAAAGATTAATTCCCTAATATAAGAGTTACACCTAAGATTGTAAACTAGCTTTAGAAGCAGAATATAAAAACAGAGAAGTTTGTAAAAGCAATTCTATATTCTCAATCATTAAAAGTATATACTTAGAGCATGAAGGCCTTATATATACACAGCCTTTGGGTTTCATGCATGCAATAAACACTGATTGCCCTTTACGTAGGTTAACAACAATATAATAGATTCTGGATTTGTTTTTTGACTTTTACGTCAACTACTTTATTTATTCAAGCCCCCACAACCGTGAGCACGCGCAAACTCAAGGCGGTTTCAAACTGTGCTTGAGTTTGTCTCTAAATTTTTCAAATAGAACACTTGATACTAGTTTCGTGAACACGTCCTCAACCTATTTTGAGGTAGGGATGTGAGACACTGCCACTAATTCATGTGTAACTCAATCACACATGAAATGTAAGTCCAGTTCGAAATGTTTGGTGTGATTATATAATGCTGGATCATAAGCAAGATGCGCTGCTGACATATTATCGCAGAAGACTGTGTAACCATGAATCACTTATCGCTCTTGATACCATATGAGAGTTAAGCCTAAGATTGTAAACTAGCTTTAGAAAAATAACGTAGAAACAGAAAGGTTTGAGAAAACAATTCTATATTCTCAATCATCAATTACGCATAGAACATGAAGGTTTATATACGCAGACTTGGTGGGGCTTCATGCATGCAAACACTTACTACCCTTTACGTAGCTTAACAATAACATCAATAACAAATGCTTGATCTGTTTCTTGATGACTACGTCAACTATTCTATTCACACTAGCATCGTTCTTTATACAAATTGTTGCAATAAATTTCGGTCCATTCCGTAGTCATAATTAATACTATTTTTCTTTTGTATTCACATCATTTTCTTTCTTTTATTTGTTTTTTTTAACTAAAAATAATATCAAATATACTCTTATGAATTTAGCTCACTGCTCAAGTATTTAATGTTATCTATCAAGAAAGAGAGATAAGGTCACCAGGATCAATGAGTGAGGCTTTTTTTTCCCCTTCTTTCTTTGAGTATTATTTGTTGATTTTGTAGGCTTAGGTAACAATTTTTTGTGGATAAAGATTCCAAAATTTAGGTCACTATAAGGAAAATATTGAATACGGTTGAATTTATCGTTGAAATGAGTTAGACAGTATAAATTTTACTCGTAAATGTTTATTGTTGGATTTTTTTTTTGTTCGACGGTAATTACTGTCAGATTCTGCAACAGATTACCTTAATTATCGGCAGATTTTTCTAACGGTATTATTGGCGGCAAAAGATGTTGTTTCACGCGGTGTCCGATTATTTCTATGGTGGATTCGACGGTAATATTAATTGTAAACCCCACATAATTAATAAATAGTTAGCTAATAAATTAATTATCAATCAAGGAAGTTAGAAAACTAAATTTTAGTAATCTAAAGAGGTAAAAATATTAATAATGCGAATTTTGATACTAATTTTAAAAATTTTAACTTAAATAAAATTAACAGACCAAACCGATTAGACCAGATCCAAACCAAATTCATGAACTAATATATAAAAGAGGAAGTTCAACTCTTCTTCCCCAAATCCAAAGAGAAACATGCTGAAACAAAAAGGGAGCAAGAACAAAAGAAACCAAACCCTTGTCCTTGAATTTCAATCTCACATAGCTTTCAATCCAGAGTTCTAATCGTCGTACCATTTGCGGTTACGCGATCATCACGTTGAGCTCTACAAAACCCACTAAACAAAGTGGTAAATACCTTGCTATTTCTTACTTAGCCTTCCTCCTTGCAATTTCAAAAATTTAGGTTTTGATTTTGAGAGATTATGTGATTTTAGTGTTTTAGGATTGAATTAGTTTTGGGAACTTGCTGGGTCTTGTCTCAAATGACCGTGGGTAAGGTGAAGAACCACTAATTCTTATGAATCATTCATAATTATGAATCCTATGTTGATTTTGAGTGATATTATTTCGGATTAGCTTAAGTTGTATGTGTTAGGATCAAATTGATGGTATTAGAGGCTTGAGATTGAACTTTGGGAGCTTAGTTGGTGGTTGGTAAAAAATTGGAGCTTTGAAGCTTGTGAAACGAAATAATTTTGAGGTTTTCGAACATTGGCTAAGGTATAATTTTGGTTTCTCATAGATAATATGTAATGTAACATGAAAAATTAGATTAGCTAATTGTAGGATAGGTTGGATTACGTGAACTTGTTAAAGTTTAGTGATTTTGGTAAGAAGGGTTGTATTTATTGTGAGCTTGTGATGATTGATATAGAAGAATATTATGAGTTGTGAAGTTGATATATTGTTGAATTCTGTTGTTTTGATTGTGAATTATTTAGAAGGAAAATAATGAAAATTTAATATTAGTATATCATGGAAGAGTTGGAATGGATATGGAATTGTTTTTTATTCAGTTGGGGTTGTTTTGAGGTGTAATACATTGGTTTTGAAAATGATTTGATTATTAAAAATGATTTGGTATTTGAAAACTTTTTTATTAATGAAAAGGATTTGATATTTAAAAACGGTTTGATTATTGAAAATAATTTGCTATTTAAAAATAGTTGAGAAGGGTTTGAGAATGTTTGAATGGGATCCGATAAGAGTGGCAAAATCCGAATTTTAGAGGAGATACTGCTAAAATTTTTATAAAAATTGGAGATTTGATTGAAGTATTATTTAAGAAAACAGTTTGGATTCAAGAATTATATCATTTGATTTCGAATTATTAAGAAAAGAAATGAAGTGTGTTTTAGAGTTTTATTTATTAAGAAAAGTGATTATGAAATGAGTTTGATTATGATTTTGAGTATAATTGATTGTGAATATTATTAAAATATGATTGGCGAGGACGGTGTTCTTATCCCGCTTGCATATTTTTCAGCAAATTTACCTTCAGCTCTTACTTTTAGTTCTTCTAATTCATTGCTCTTTAATTCTATGCCTTTTACTTTTCTGTTAAGTTGATTATACAAAAACTCTCAAGTGTTTGTTTGACTAAATTAATCACTTGACTAAAGTTACTTCTGAACCTGAGAGAACTTTTCTAAAGTTGAGGAGAGAAGCATGAGGCAAAGGGGTCATTGGTGAAGAGAAAGAAGATTTAGATCAAGACATGGAAGATGATATGCACCATCAGCATGAAGAGGTTGCTAACAATCCAACCTGGTAGAAGGGTGTTAACCTCTTACATCATTCCTAATCCTAGAAACTGTGGGAGCAACATATTCACTCCTAATGTACATGCAAACAATTTTAAACTCAAATCTCAGTTTATTACTTTGGTCCAGAATAATTGTCAGTATGGAGGAGGTGCTTTGGAAGATCCTAATCAACACTTGTCTATTTTTCTGAGAATATGTGAAACAGTCAAGACAAATGGAGTACATCCAGACATATACAAGCTGCTTCTATTCCCCGTCTCTCTAAGGGATAAAGCGTCTCAATGGCTAGAAACCTTTCCTAAGGAGAGCATCATAAATTGGGATGATTTGGTCAATAAGTTCTTAGCCAAGTTCTATCCACTTCAAAGAATCATCAAGTTGAAAACAGAGGTGCAAACTTTTAGAAAAATGGAGGGAGAATCACTTTATGAGGTTTGGGAGAGATATAAAGCACTAATAAGGAGGTGTCCACCAGACATGTTCAGTGAGTGGGTAAAACTTCAAAACTTCTATGAAGGTCTCTCTCCAAAAGCAAGAAAGGCACTGAATTATTCCTCAGGAGGCTCACTCCAAATGATGAAGACTCTCGAAGAAGCACAAGATCTCGTTGACATGGTGGCAAATAATCAATATTTTTACTCTTCGGAGAGGCATAACAACACAACTCCAAAGAGAGGAGTGTTGGAGCTTGAGGGTGTGGATGCTATCTTAGTCCAAAACAAGCTCATGCACCAACAGTTTCAACAACAAACGGAGATGATGACTAAGAGAATGGATGGATTGCAGATAGTTGCTGTGAGCACATAAAGCCAAGCTCAAGTCTCAAATGGATGGAACCAACCTGAGGAAGGATTTGAGACATTTAACTATGAGCAACAAGCCTCTGAGCAAGTTTAATACATGAACAACACCTCAAATTCTTTCCCACATGACTCTTATGGTGACACATACAATCCATCTTGAAAGAATCATCCTAACTTGAGGTGGGGAGAGAACCAAAATCAAGGGCATAGAAACTCAAATTCTAACAATTTTTGCAACACAAACAACCACAATCACTCCACCAAAACTAATACAAAAAAAAACAACATACAGATTTTTAACGCCAGGACAACTTTTCCACACCTGCATTCAACACACAAATAACTTTTCAAATAGCCCCAACAATTTCCACCAACAACCATCTCATTCCACACAAATACAACCTTATTTAGACTCCCAAAAGATCTCTAATATATAGAATCAATAATGGAGAGGTTCATTAAATTCCAAGAAATGTCAAACAAAAATCATGAAGCTTTAATAAGAAACCTTGAAAGAAAAATAGGACAAATATCCAGGAAAATCACAAGAAGAACAATGAGTCACAAGCTTTAAGGAAAGACAAGAAAACTATAGAACCACAACTACAAGAAAAGAAGGGAGAAGTGAAGCCATATGTCCCTAAACTCCCTTATCCACAGAGGCTACACAAAGAAATGAGGGATCAACAATTTCCTAAGTTCCTGAAAATCTTTCGGAAGCTTGAAATCAACATTCCATTAGCTGAGACTTTAGAACAGATGCCACTGTATGCAAAGTTTTTTAAAGAACTCATCACTAAGAAGAGGAGATGAAAAGAGAAGGAAACTGTGATCCTCACCCAAAAATGTAGTGCTATAATTTAAAAGGTTCCCCACCAAAACTCAAATACCCTGGAAGTTTTCTTATACCATGCACCATTGAAAACATGACGATTGACAAAGTATTGTGTGACTTGGGATCAAGCATAAATTTGATACCATTATCTATGATGAAGAGGAAGTTAATAGAGAAAGTTAAACCCACCAGAATGTCACTACAACTTGTTGATAAATCTCTCAAAATATCCAATGGAGTGGTGGAAAACCTCTTAGTGAAGGTTGGAGAATTTATTTTTCATGTTGACTTTGTGATCCTGGACATGGATGAGAACGGAAGCAACTCAATCATTTTTGGAAGACCTTTTTTAGTCACAACCAAAAGATATTGAAAAAGGTGAAATGGTTCTTAAGGTGCATGATAAACAGATGGTTTTCAATATTTTTAAGAAAATGTAATATCCTACTGAAAAAGAAACTATATGAACAAATACAAAAAATATGAATATAAATTAGATTGATTTATATGTGTAAATTTTTTGTAAATATAAATATAAATTATATTTTTTTATGTATAAATATTTATAAATATGGATGCAAATCATTGTTGAATAAATGTTGGTCTAAAATAATAATTTTACCGATCAGCATTAGTCAATTAAAAAAATGAGGCTATATACCACATAAACAAATTGGCCAGGAGGCTTGAAGCTAATGCATACAAAAGAAGGAACTCCTTTGATGAATCTCACACTAGAATACGTTTTGCAAAAATGACACACACTTTCACAATGAGATTAACATGACTTCAAGTGAGGCTGGTTCGCTTATAACCCAGTTGAGTTCTTATCAAATTTGACTATGTTTGATAAGACTAATTGCTTAATCGGTTCAAACCATAACCAAAATTGAGACTCGACTGACTGAGTTTTCAGAACATTGCTGCCGCTGGCTATAGCCGCATGATAAAATTTTAGAATTAATTATAATATAATCGATGTTCGGATAAGCGGTAACTTAATTTTGCATCCGCTTTTTTCTGTGTCTTCGTTTATTTTATAAATTAAAATAAATAATCGAAATCAACTATATGTTTGGCTGCGGATCATGAATGAGCGTGATGAGCTTGAATTGCATCGTTGTATCTATGTCAAGTTTGGTTTTGTGATATTGTCTTGTAGCTGTGGGAGTGGGGCGTTGATGGTGACAGAGAAGATGGGAGCTAATGATACCACATGTGAAAGCAGAAGAAGCTTTGCTCCCATCTCGCCAGCTGGATCTGCAACCGGACAGTAGTACAAAGGAGGCTGTTTTTTTTCTTATTCTTTTTTGAAAGGCAGATCGAAGCTGCATTGATATAGCTAGCTAGTATTTCAATATTTGCTGGCCAAAAATTATTAAATAGTTTAATAGATCAAGTTTAATCTACTGTAATCTAGATTGTGAAGTGCTCTTCGTTCATTTTGTTTCTCAATGAATTATCTCACTTTAATTTTTTAACATTTAATAAAGTAATATATTTGACTTGGAGTCTAGAGTCTAGTGATGATTATGTTATACATTTCATTTGAGGTTGAAAGTCAATTTTTAACTCTCTTTTTTTCCCTTATTGCCTTAATTAAAAAAGAACTAATATACGCATTAGTATTAAGTAAAATATAGGGAGTAATTATAAAAATTGATAGAGATTATTAAAGTAAATACAAGTGGTAAAATTAGAAAAATAAAATAGTTAATACTATATTAAAATTTTCAGATTACAGATGTTAAATTTTTAACCACAAAAGACAATTATTATTGGACAAAAAGTAAGAGTAGTAAAGTTGGTGCATATCTACAAAATGTGAAAAGAGTTTATAGTTTAAAATACGTTTCTCTTGACGTCTCTCATATTCAGACTCCTCTGCCCCATACTACGCAGTTTACCTTTCATTAAATAGGCCACCATCGCATGGCTTTGATGAACATGCAATTTTAGGCCACATGGTTGATGAGCTGATTAATGCATTAAGGGTTGGTCATATCTGGAATTTCGGTCAATTGTGGACCTCAAAGACTGTACGAGTTAGCTATACATCCCTACTTATACAGAAGCTTATCGTGTTATATATATCACAATTCACATGGTTGTGTAAGACAATGGGGGCCTTGCTAGCTTGGTTTAAACTTTAAAACGAGGCCTTTTATTTCTTTTTCTCTCCCTCCCAATTTGGCAATCTTATCTTCCACTTCCACCGTTTCCATATTTTTCGGCTTTTACCCGTTTATGTGGGTGTTAATGGTAGGGTCACCATACAAGATTAGGCCTACTAGGCTACTACAATTGGCATTTAGTTTATATTTTTTTTTTTAAAAAAAATCATTAAGTAATATATATTACGATCACGCTAATGAAAAAAGTGACCATAGGTCTATGGTCACGGTTTTTCCGCCGTGGCCTATTTTCTCGTGGCCGTAGACCTATGATTACGGTTTTTTTATCTATGGTCACGGTTATAATGTCTAAATTCTGGCACTTTATGCCACGTCTTTTTACTATGACCATAACCTTATCTATGGTCACGATTACCATAGCCTCTATAGTCACCCTTTCCTAAAACCGTGACCATAGCCATATCTATGGTCACGGTTTTGACCGTGATCATAGCCTCTATGGTCACCCCTTCCCAAAACCGTGACCATAGCCTCTATGGTCACTCCACTAAAAACCGTGACCATAGCCTTATCTATGATCACGGTTTTGGCCCTAACCATAGCCTCTATGGTCACTCCACCAAAAATCGTGACCATAGCCATATATACGGTCACGGTTTTGACCGTGACCAAAGCCTCTATAGTCACCCCTTTCCAAAACCGTGACGATAGCCTCTATGGTCACTCCACCTAAAACCGTGACCATAGCCTCTATGGTCACCCCTTCCCAAAACCGTGACCATAGCCTTATCTATGGTCACGATTTTAGCCGTGACCATAGCCTTATCTATGGTCACCCCACCAAAAATCGTGACCATAGCCATATCTATGGTCACTGTTTTGGCCGTGACCATAGCCTCTATGGTCACCCCACCTAAAAACCGTGACCATAGCCTACTGTGATCATAGCCTTATCTATGATCATAGTTTTTGCCGTGACAATAGCCCCTATGGTCACCCCTCCTTAAACCGTGACCATGACTTTATCTATGGTCACGGTTTTTCGCCGTGACTATAGCGTCTCTGGTCACCCCCTTTTAAAACCGTGACCATAGCCTTATCTATAGTCACTGTTTTCACCGTGGTCATAACTTATCTATGGTCACCCCTCCTTAAAACCGTGAGCATAGCCGTATCTATCGTCATGGTTCTTACCGTGGCCATAACTTATCTATGGTAACCTGCTGTTTTATTTTATGAATTTTTTTAAAAGCATAATCACATTCCAAAATGATGATATTCACAAAATAAATCTAAGAATGAGAAATTCAATAAATGTAAATCATAAAAGTTTCATTAAAAAGTAGATATCCATTACAACACTAATCAAAATAGGGTGTAATTTATCCATTACATGTAATATCGGATAAAGTCTTTTATCAAAATGTAAAGAACACATCAAAATAATACATTTAGATAACCAAAATCATTATAAGACCCATCCCATCTTATATTTGTATAGAACATATTTTTTTCACATCATGTCCTCCTGCTATCAAAAGAAATAAAGAAGTTAAAACATAACAAAAATATTTTTAATGATGCATGCAGTGCAGTTGAGTAATGAATATGGAGCACAAGTTAAATAAGTCAATCAATATGAAAATTTCAACCAGTAAATAACAAGGAGCATTTGATAAGGTTTTGAGCCATTTGGTAATGTTTATATCTTTTTAATCTATCTTTGAGTGGAACTTCAACTCCCCTGTTGAAGTCGCTTAAAACTGAAAAAAAATTCAGTACAAAGAAACAACTACAACCAAAATAGAAGCTTAAAAAACAAGGTAATACCGAAATACTATTATTAGCTTCCAACCTATCAAACAAATCAAGTAATCAACACCAGCAAAACAGAAAAAATAGATCGAGTGTGAAATCAATAGACAAAGTAAAATTTAAAATAATAATAATGTTGATTGCTATATATTACTGAGTACTGATTCAATGCTGATTGCTACCCCTTCACCTTCTTGTATTATTATTGCTTTATATATTTTTCTATACCTTCTGAAAAGAAACAATGGTCGGTTATACATCTTAGTTCGTAATTAGTTTTTTACTCTTCTATTCAATACGTACTCATGGAGCTAATTAGTCAAATGTCTAATTTGATGACCATGTAACATCTTTTTAATTTAATAAAATAGTGCAATTATTTTATATAGTGGTTGAAATTTTTAATTTGATAACGAACTAGATTCTATTGTAGATTCACTTAATAAGTGCTAACTAATAATGTAGTGTAATAATGGAGAATAAGGTTGAGCTTTAAATTACCGAGTCAATGTTGTGAAACTGACGAGCTCAAAGGGACACATTAGACTTTAGAAACCAAAAACATCGTCACTTTGTGGAGGTAAAGACTCATGAAATAGACCTGTAAACAAGAATTTTCTATACATGATTTAAAAAATTTTCTATACAGCAGCATAACAAATAATCACCCCTAAATTAATTCAAACCAGCAGCATAACAAAAATCAGTAATCACTAATCACAAATCACTTATCACAAACTCAAAATTTAAAACACTCAGTGTCATAAATCCATAACAAAACAGCAGCTTAACAAGTCATTAATCAACATTTTATTATTACTTTATTTATTTTGTGTAAACTATCTATTAGAGTATACTTTAGTACTATAGCTAAAATTCAATAAAACAAATAAAAATTTCACATAAATATAAACAACAGATAGAAGGAGTCGAACCATAATACTATGACATGAACAATTGAAAAGAGAAATTTATATCCTTCTCTGTACATAAGAAAGAAAATTAAAGACCATAATCCTTATAAATCATTAGTTTGTTAAGTGTTAGGCTTAGTAGCTGAAGAAACATAATAAAAACATACTAGTTATGGTCACATTAAGATAAGTAAGCAACAATCCCACAAAACTGTTAAGTTAAAATCAGTATAATACCATGACCATAGTTCTACTTATTCTTCACTTATATGATCTAACTATTTAAATAAGAAAACTCCCTTCAAACAAGGTTTTGCAATTCACTTTTACCTACAGCCAAATTCATATCTCAAAATTAATCAATCTTTGGCAGACTAATACACATTCGATTGAAGAATAATCTTATTCAAATACAGAAAAACCACCTTATTGATTTAACACTTCATTAAGCACTCTAGTTGGCAGAATATTATAATACACAATTTGATAGAAGACTCAATATGGTTTACTAAAAATTAAATAAATATTAAAAAAATTCCAACCATTAACAGAAATTATCAACAATATCAGTGACTATAATACCAAAATTTCATTGAGCATGAATTCAAAGTTTTTGCAATGCAAAACCCCATAAACCTTAAAATTGAAGACATAAAAGGAATAAACCCTAGAAAGAAACATACCATATGGTTACGGAAAATAAATTAAAAAAATCTAAAACAAAAAAGGGAAACGGCATACCAAGCAGCACTGAGAACTGAGACATTGATGGAGATGCCGAAGATGAAAACGATGTGCTGAGCTTTCTGGGTTTTGCAAAACAGGGAAGAGGAAGAAGCGACCGTGCTGAGGAGCTTGGGATTGCGGCGGCGCTGAGGAGCTTGGGACGACGGTGGGAATAAGGGGCTAGGGTTATGAATTGAGGAAAGAAAGAAGGCCGGGGGGGTTTCAATTTCCTTCAGTTCTTGTTCACCGTGTTACGAGTAGGTTAAGAAAATGAGTGTTTAATTTTTTTAAATTAAGATAATAAAATTGATATATTATATAAATTACAATTTTTGTAATAATGAGCCTTTTATTTTTATTTTTTACAGAATTATTTTATCCAACATACCAAGAATTAATTTATCCTACGCATTTAAATAAACGAACAAAATTAACCACTCAAATAATTTAAATTAATTATAAAATCGTGACCATAGACGCTTTTTGGTCATTATAAAAAACTGTGACCATAGACACCTTTAGGTCACCCCCAAAACCGTGACCATAGACGCTTTTAGGCCATCCCAAAACCGTGACTATAGGTCCCTTTAGGTCACCCCCCAAAACCGTGACCATAGACCCTTTTAGGTCACCCTTTTTGAAAAATCGAGACCATAGCCCCTTTTCGGTTACTGTAAAAAACCGTGACCATAGACACCATTAGGCCACCTCCTAAAACCGTGACCATAGACCTTTTTAGACCACCCCCAAAATCGTGACCATAGACCCCTTTAGGTCACCCCTAAAACCGTGACCATAGATCTTTCTAGGTCACCCCTTTTTAAAAAACCGTGACCATAGCCCCTTTTTGGTTACTGTAAAAAACCGTGACCATAGACCTCTTTAGGTCATTCCCAAAATCGTGACCATAGACCCCTTTAGGCTACCCCCCAAAACTGTGATCATAGACCCTTTTAGGTCACCATTTTTTGAAAAACCGCGACCATAAACCCTTTTAGGCCACCATTTTTTAAAAAACGTGACCATAGGTACTCTGTGGTCACTCTTT